>NC_057766.1:11598590-11799858 GCF_010389155.1 Erigeron canadensis
AACTACCTTTACCGGTTAATTACTTCAACCTGGGATTGGGAAGTTTTAGCAAAAGGTTGGGAATAAAGTATGTCAAGTCACATCAGAAACTTACATACTTTACCTTAAACACATGTTATGGATTTGTCCCACGAATCCATCCAACCATATTAGTACGGCATATTGCCATGTCATCAGGACATGTTTGCCTATAAATATAAGACTTCTCACACTTGCAATATTGCTTGGAACTTTGGCAATTGCAACGTGTGATATTACTCTAAGTATTCTTACGAGTAATTCCTTACATAGATCATTTGTATTTCTGGGTTGTTTAGATACTTTCACAGTGTGATTATCTTTGTTCCGCAACAACTCTTGTATTTTGTTTATAAACAATAAATAAAATACATTGAAAAAACATCTCGACTCATTGCCATAATACTTGATTATATTTAGTAATTTATATAGTTTCAAGCATTATACTTTATTACTCTTATCCATTATCTGGATCGTAATTCTAACTAGTCCTATCTAGTTTCGATTTACTTGCCAGTCGGGTTACTTGATATAACTTGTGATTATTATTGTCTAACTTATATCTTGTTATATCTTGATCTCGTGTACATCTTGTTAGGTGGACTTACATTTGTATCAGAGCCTCCCAGGTTAAATCATTAAGTTGTTATACCTGTTTTGATCCTACAAGATGTCTGGAACCGAACAACCAAACCCTAACCCAAATGCCAATATGAATCAAAATCCACCACCTCCACCACCAGCTCAACCCAGTGTTCATGTTCACTTTCCAACAATCCGGTACCTAAATTTAATGGAAATAGTGACACATTCATTACTTGGAAGGCATGTATGCTCAAGTACATCGCTGGTGTTGAAAGACACTTGACCACCATTCTTGTTGAAGGTCCTTATGTTCCCATGATGCATCAACTGTTGTCTTAATCAAGATGGGACCCCTAGGTTAACACCCAAAGAGAAAGATCATTGGTCAGAAGAAGATCATCGTTTGGCTGACCTAGACTCTAAATTACAAAACATGATTCTCTTTGCTGTCCCAGAAAGTTTGAAACCCACTCTTTTTTACTTGATAATTCTAAGTTGATGTGGGAGAATTGCTAACACAATTTGAAGGAACAAAGGAAACTGTCACCACAGAAAAGTTTCTTTAATAAAAATATGAAGCATTTTTTGCATTACCAAATGTCTTTAACTGAAACATATCTTAGTTTACAAATTTGGTCAATCAATTAAAAGCTCTTGGTGTCACAAAAGACAAAGAAATTTTGCTTGAAAAATTTTGTGATATTTTGCCTTCAAAATGGGAAAATTTGATCATGGTGTTAAGACAAGGCAATACCCTTCACAGCCACACTGGCCTCTCTGTATGGTACTTTTAGATTTACTGAAAAACAACAGAGAGAGCTGTGGCTGAGCAAGATGCAAAGAATCATTCATCTACCAAGTCAGCTGGTTCATTATTCTGAACCTCAAGATACTGCCTACTATCTTCTGAGAGTGATCACTGACTCTGTGAAGAAGATAGTAGCTGAACTAATGAAAGTTGGTATTTCTGATTATGCATCACATGAATGTGATGAGATGATGATGATGATCTGGTTGCTATGATTGCCAAAACCTTTAATCGTTTTAAATTTAAAACCAAAAGAAATGGCAAACAATTTTCTTCAAACAATACTGTTGATAAGTCCAATCTTGAATGTTTTAAATGTGGAAAGAAAGGACATTTTATGAAGGAATGCAGATCATCACAACCTTCCTCATCACACACTGCCCCTAACCACTCTATCTTTCAGAAGCCAGATGATGGGTACAAAGCTAAGTACAAAAAGCTGAAAGCCCACATGGCAATGATGGCACAAGAAGAATCCAACAAAAATAGTTGCATGGTAGCTGATACTGAAAAATGGGAGGATTCTGACGAGTCATCTGATGATGAAGAAGAAGTAAGGGATATGTGTTTCATGGCTCGTGAAGATCAAAGTCATGTTGTTAAGTCTGATGTGGAATCTGGTCGTTGGGTGGATATTATCATGAAAAAGGTTAGTGAATTTGGTTTTGAGAATGATGAGGACTAAACTGGATCTTTTAGTTCGAATTGAGGCCGACATATCATATGTTGAGACTGTGCGTTCAGAAAGTATTAAAAATTTTGAAATAAATTCTTCTGAACTGAGATTAAAAGAACTGAAAGATGTTCAGTTGACCCTGAAAAGTTATCAATCAATGGTTTCAAAATTAGAATTGGAAAAGGAAGAACTGAAAATCATTTTGGAAAAAGAACAAAAAATAATAAATCTTGGATGAAATCACCTTTTCCAGAAGCTGCCATAAAGAAAACCTTTGAAAACCAAAGAATCGCCTATGGCACTGGTGATCTTCATCTTGCTTCTGTAATAACTGATCTTGATGCTCTTCCAAAAGAAATGAGACCAGAATTGTTTTTAAAGATCTTGGAAAATCAAAACTGATAACTGATCAAGCCCAGGAACAACCTGAGGGCAAATCTGAAGCATGTCAGACCAGTGCTTCAGAAAAGAAGGCTAAATCCAAGAAGCCTTCCCCTCAATCTTCAAATCAGGTTTCCAAAAACCAGAAAAAGAAAAAGAAACTGCTGAGCCTTTTACCTCAGATTCTGGTAGAGCTCAGGTGTCTGATCAAGAATCTATTTTGTTAAGGATTGAAAGTCAATTTCAAAATTTGGCTAGGCAAGTGCAAAGCTGTAATGCACGATTAAAAAATGTTGAAAGCACTCCCCAAAATCCCAAACAAAACCCAAAACCTTTTTCAAAGAAAATTAAACAAGAAAAGCAAAAATCTGAGAAGAAAAAGGTTTCTGAGGTCATTAAACCAACTGTTTTTGTGTCATCAGAAATTATGACTGAAATTCCCTTTGATCCATCTGTTCCCCACATACCAAAGAAATCTGAGACTGTTCAGGGAAAGTCCAGTGAACCCATCAAAAGATGGGTTCCCAAAAAGAACTAATTTTTGTGTATGTGCAGGGTGACCGCAAAAAGAATACTTGGTTTCTTGACAGTGCTGCTGGCAGAACCATGACTGGTCACAAATCCCTGCTGGAGGAATATAGGGTGCAAGAGGGGCCCTCAATAACTTTTGGTAATGATGATCATGGACAAACTGAAGGATATGGTATTGTGAATAACGGTCAGGTCAAATTCACAAAAGTTGCATATGTGAATGGTTTGAAATATAACTTGATCAGTGTCAGCCAACTTTGTGATGATGGCTTTAAGGTTTTATTTGATATTTCACAAGGTACCATATTCAACAGAGGTTGGAAGGTAGTGATGATTGCTCCCAGAAAAGGAAACATTTATGTAGTAGACATGAACAGTGCTACTTCTGAACAATGTTTCTATACAAAGGCTGATGAGGACACCAATTGGTTGTGGCACAAAAGGTTATCCCATCTTAATTTCAAAATATAAATAAATTGTCAAGAAAACAACTTGCTGATGGGATACCAGCCATGTCTTTCAATAAAGACAAGCCATGTCCAGGGTGTGAAATGGGAAAGAAGAAACGAGCATCTTTCAAAACCAAGCAAAATTTCAGCATCACTGAACCACTTCACATGTTACACATGGATCTCTTTGGTCCTGTGAATGTTCAGACAAGAGCCGGGAAGAAGTACACTCTGGTTGTAGTTGATGAATATTCAAGATATTGTTGGGTAATCTTCCTCAGAAATAAAAGTGAAGCTGCTGCTGAAGTTATTGCCCTCATCAAACAAATTGAACTCAAGCACAAGCGAAAAGTACGTCAGCTCAGAAGTGACAATGGCACTGAATTCAGAAATTCCACTCTGGAAAACTTCTGCACTGACACTGGCATATCTCAGAACTTCTCCTCAGCACATACTCCAGAGCAAAATGGTGTTGTAGAGAGAAAGAATCGAACATTGATTGAAGCTGCCAGAAGTATGTTGAATGAGTCAGGTCTTCCAAAATGTTTTTGGGCTGAAGCTGTTGCAACTGCTTGCTACACTCAGAATCGTTCCATTTATGTCAAAAGACATAAGAAGACTGCCTATGAAGTACTTAGAAATAGAAAGCCTAATATTGGATATTTTCATGTTTTTGGATGTCCAGTATACATTCTGAATGATTCAAGCAAATTGGAAAAATTTGATGCCAAAGCTGATGAAGGGTACTTCCTAGGTTATTCAACAATTCGCAAGGCCTTCAGAGTCTATAACAAAAGACTCAAAAAGGTTGATGAGTCAGTTCATGTTACCTTTTATGAATCAAATTCTGCAATCTTTGTTAAACCAGTCTCTGAACCACCTTCAGAAAGTCCTCTCAGTTTCGGTGATTCTGATCAAAATGACAAATCAGATCAGTCACCTGAACATGTTTCTGTTCAATACAGTTCAGAACCAACTTCGTATCAGCAAAGTAAATTCCATTCTATCCCTCAGTCACATTCAAACTACCTACTGAATTGACTATTGGATCAGATGTGCGTGCTACTCCTCAGATATCAGTTTCCCCTGAAATACCTTAGAACGAAGAATTTCATGATGCAAATCGTGATTTACAAGATGATGAAGATGATGAAACTGAAATAGTTTATTCTGATCCATCTTCTGAAGTAGGACAGAGGAGTTCTTGCACTGATATCATTGTTCATCCTGGTCATTACTCTAAATGGACTC
The DNA here is from genome assembly GCF_010389155.1 of Erigeron canadensis. Lineage (NCBI taxonomy): Eukaryota > Viridiplantae > Streptophyta > Magnoliopsida > Asterales > Asteraceae > Erigeron > Erigeron canadensis. The sequence continues at coordinate 11,603,290 of NC_057766.1, forward strand.
GCTCACATCCAATTGATCAAGTGATTGGCGATCCAAAAAGAGGGGTTCAGACCAGAAGAGCCACAAGCGATCAATGCTTATACGTCAGCTTCTTGTCACTGATAGAACCGAAGAAAATTGACGAGGCTTTGAAAGATCCAAGTTGGGTTGAAGCCATGCAAGAAAAGCTCAACCAATTTGAAAGGAACAATGTTTGGGAGCTTGTTCCATGTCCCCCCAATTTGAAGAAAGAACCAATTGGGACAAGATGGGTCTTTAGAAACAAGGTAGATGAAGATGGCCATGTAATCAGAAACAAGGCCAGACTTGTTGCAAAGGGTTATGTACAAGAAGAAGGAATTGATTTTGATGAGACTTTTGCACCAGTGGCAAGACTAGAAGCTATCAGAATTTTCTTAGCATTTGCAGCTCATCATGAGTTCAAAGTCTACCAATGGATGTTAAAAGTGCATTCCTGAATGGAGAGCTAGAAGAAGTTGTGTATGTGTATCAACCTCCAGGGTTTGAAAGCAAAGAAAACCTCACTGGGTGTATCGACTGAACAAAGCATTATATGGTCTGAGACAAGCACCTAGAGCCTGGTATGATACTCTAACTCGACATCTTTTAGATAATGGTTTTCGTAGAGGTGCTATAGATAACACTTATTCATCTTGCATGAGAAAAGTGATATCTTACTTGTACAAGTATATGTTGATGATATTGTGTTTGGGTCTACAAATGAAAAATTGTGTGACAAGTTTTCAAAAATTATGTCTTCTGAGTATGAAATGAGTATGATGGGTGAATTGACATATTTTCTAGGTCTACAAGTAAACAAACCAGTGATGGTATTTTTATTAATCAAGAAAAATATGTCAAAGATTTATTAAAGAAATATCAATTTGATTCAGTCTCATCTAAAGATACTCCAATTTCTGCACCATTAACTTTGGACTCAGATCCTAATGGAAAACCTGTTGATCCCACAAAGTATCGTGGTATGGTGGGATCATTAATGTACTTAACTGCAAGTAGACCAGACATAATGTTTGCAACATGTCTTTGTGCATGATTTCAATCTGATCCCAGAGAAGCACACCAAAATGCAGTAAAAAGAATTTTTCGATACCTGAAAGGTGTCCCCAGACTAGGTCTTTGGTATCCCAAAGGCTCAAGTCTAGATCTCATGGGCTATTCAGATTCTGATCATGCAGGTTGTAAGATAGATAGGAAAAGTACCACAGGTGGGTGTCATTTTCTTGGTGGCAAATTAGTTAGTTGGACAAGCAAGAAGCAGACTGCAGTATCATTATCAACTGCTGAGGCTGAGTACATTTCTGCTGCAAGTTGTTGTGCTCAGATCTTATGGATGAAGAATCAACTAACTGATTATGGTGTTAAGTACACAAGAACGCCAATATTTTGTGATAACACAAGTGCCATTGCAATATCTCACAATCCTGTCATGCACTCTAAAACCAAGCATATTGATCTAAGGTACCATTTCATTCGTGATCATATTTTAAAAGGTGACATTGAAATTCATTTCATTCCCACTGATAAACAACTGGCTGATGTGTTTACAAAACCTTTAGATGTCAAAACTTTTAAACATCTCATCAGTGAGTTAGGAATGCTAAATCCTGTGTAGCATTTCAGGGGGAATAGACAAAAATGTTTTTACAAGAAAAAGAAATTTTTTTTTTTGGGGGGAATTTTTGCCTCAGAAAACACTCTGTCAGAAATGTCTCAGGAACTGAGGGACTTCAGAATTTCTAGAATATGAGAAGGTTCAGATTGCACTTATTTAACCTCTCTCAGATTTTTAAATTATTCAATCTGAAGTCCATCAAAACCTTTTATTACACAATGGATACCTAGCTGGCAAGTGGACACGTGATTTTTACTGTTCCAGGATACCTTTTTGCTGACGTGTCATACTACTTGTGCCGTAAAGGAAAATGATAATTGCTTTTGCATTTAAAATGGTTGAATTTTTCTTGAAAAAGTGGGGTCATGGCCGTTGTTGCATTTAATGCGGACGTGTCGCCGAAAATTATTTCGGACTTCAAACCCGATCAAAATTACCATCAATAAAATATCATTATATTTTATTGGGTTTGAATTCCAAAATCTTTTTACTTATTTTCAACGAAAAGTCCTTTGAATTTCTTTGAAAATATATATATCTTTTTCCAAGATCATTCCTTCATTTACTTCATTTTTCATTTACTCCCAATCATATCTCTCTCACATTCTCTCAAACATTCATTTCATTCTCTCAAATATTTAACATTCATTTCATCTTCTTTCATAACTTCAAACCATAAAGTTTCTTAACACATTTTCATCTCCTTTCTGTCATTTCATTCTATCTTCTTTTAAAATGGCTTCCTCATCATCCGTTAAAGAACCTAAAACACTCATCGCTTTTGAATACTCTCCACCCAAATCTGCTGTTAAACCCAGCTCTCAATGGCCAAAAGACTTTGAGTCTAAAACCATTCGTTTCAATATGAACAATTTTAAAGCAGCCCTGAATGCCAAATCTGAAGGGCTTATGGGCAGATTAAACGCGTTTCTTCAACGCTGTCCCATTTCATACGCTCTTACTGCTGACCCAGAGCGTCTATACCATCGATACTTGCTGGAATTTTGGTATACGGCCGAAGTTGCCAAAGATGAGAAGTCAATAGCCTTCACGCTGAAGGAGGGTACGATGAAGTGCGTATTGACGCTTGACGGTTTCAGGGAGGCGCTCAGGCTGAACTATTTGCCTCCCAACACCCCGTACACGAAAAGACAAAAAGGGGTGAACTTCAGGGAAGTTTTGCTGGTTACTGGCCACAACCAGATCATTGATGATGATGGCAATTTGAAGACGTCGGGCCACATCTTCATTATGGGTTTCAAGGGGTGCTGGAATACTTCTGGACACAGATTGTAGAGTGTCTAGGAGGGAATAGTGGAGGACTGGATCAAATCTCTTTGATTCAGGTCGAGATGGGCTACTATTTGTGGCACGGGATGAAGGTAGATTTTGCTGAGATGTTGTTTGCTCAGCTGTTGACTAAGTTGAAGGGGAAGAGGAGCATACATATTGCCTTCCCCAGATTTTTGAGTATTTGTTTTTTGGCGATTCTGGGAGAAGGATACACTGACGTCCTTCAGGAGAGCTCTCAGACTGAATTTTGCAAGGACCTCTCCAAGATGACCGAGTCTGAGGACGAACCTGAACTATCCCCTGCTATGCTTCAGGTACTTAGTAACAACTTTAAAACTGACACAGCACGACCGGCTGGCTCAGAAAGGTCACTGGGCGGGTCACAAAAGAATGTGAGACCCACCAGTCGATCTAGTGGCAATACGCTACACTTGTTTAAACCCAAAACAAGTTCTACCCTGCAACCTTCATCTTCCACTGACCAACCTGAGGATCTCTCAAAAGACTCCTCAGGATTTCCAAAGGGTTTATTAACACTGCGTTCTTTTAGGCCATCCTTACAACCCAAGGATATTAGTACCCAAGCTCAGCCTTCTGAAACCTCAAAACAGGTTTCAGAAGAAGGTCAAATGGGAAACCTACAAGCAGCCATCTCTAAAACTTCTTTAGGAGGAGATGGTGAAGATATTGGTGTGTCAGCCCAACACACATTAGAAGTTGTGTCTGCACATGCACTCCCTGTAACTTCTCAAATCTTACACTCTTTGCTTGCACAAACTTTTGATGTTTCTCAGGTGATACCCAGAGGAATGGAGGTTTCTAAGTCTACGGCCGATGATGAGACTCTTGGATCCAGCACAAGAGTTACTGAGGCACAACTGGTATCGTCTGAAGCAGTCCCATCTCTGACCAGTAACGATGCACCTGCTGAAGTAGCTGCTGAACTGGGTGCTGGTTTGGATTCTGGGAATCTAGGCCAGAGCATATCTGACCAGAATGTAAATGTCTGGGATGAAGATGAGCTACCTGAGGGAAACCTCGAAGACTTCGTTTTTTATGAAGAGTTACTGAGGGAGAATCTTTCAGATTCTGAGCCAACCCTCACTCATTTTGAAGAACCAGATTCACCACCACCACAACAACAACAACAACAACAATTCATTGATCTCGATCCACCTTATCAACCACCACCAATTTTTCATCAACACCCTCTATTTCCACAAGGCACAACTCCGGCCTATGTCACTTCTACTGTCTTTCAACCACCTCTTCAATTCCTTCACCCACAAATCCATGATGTTCCACCAAGGAGGACGTATGATCTGCCAGGAGAGCAAGAAAAAGAGTTGGATTCTGAGACCGAGTCTGATGGTCCTTCAGAAAGAATCCTGGAGAAATCTCTGGCGAGCATCAGGACTACTCCTTTTGTTGCTTCAGCTTCCACTTTGACTGCTACCCCACTAAGCATGGAAGCTCAGCTAGAGAAATCGCAAAATGCAGTCCAAAACCTTCTCATTCAGGTTGAGGGCTTATCAAAATCTCTGGCTGCCAACACCAAGTCTCTAACCGATCTGAAGGATGCCCAAGGTGTTATGGGTACTGAATTTACAAGAATTGCAGTGAATGAGAGCTTGGTGGTTGGGAAGTTGCATGAATTGGTGTCATCTTGCAATGGGTTAAGTAGGGCGATTGGTGAAGCCTTCAAGTTGACTAAGAGGGATGTGCAGAGTTCAGTAGTTGCGAATCTGCAATCCTGGTTATTAATGATACAAAACTCCTTCTTGGCACTTGAAAAGGAAGTCGGTGAGTTGGTCAAGAAGCCAAGTGTTGATGAAGAGTCTCTTGGTGCCTCAGTTGGTGATAAAGTTTTTGCGACACTGAAATCTATATTTTCTGAAGATCTCATTTCTCAGATTTCAGTGTCGGTGGCTGATAAAGTTGAAGAGAGGATCAGGTTGCTGGTTTCTGAAGTCTCTAAAGCAACACATGACAAGGTTGACAAAGCTGTAACTGAAATGAAAAACTCTGTGTCAACTCTTGATAAACAAGTTCAGAACCAGTCAAAGCAACTGGATGAAATCCTGGCCCTGCTCAAGAAAACTCCTAAAGTTGTTACTCCTCCTCCCTCTGGTGCTCTATCTGATGAAGAACAGGGGTTACTGAAGGAAGTCCTGGAGCATGAGAAGCTGAATCTGAACTCTACATTCAGATTAAGAGCTCAGTTTGCCACTATGTCGAAGAGAATTTTTGATAGTATTTCCCAGCAGAATTGGGAACCTCTGCAGGGCATGCAAAAGGCAATTGAATTATATGCAAGGATGCCTGCGGAGATTCCCAAAGGGGGAAGTGATGTGCCGATTGGGTTGCTGGCCAGCTCTCAAGAATTAATCGAAGCAACCAAGAGGACATCTGGATCTGAGGGGGAACAACTAAGGGTACAATCTGAACCTCAAACATCTGAACAAGCAAGGAAAGATAAAGGCAAAGCTAAGATGGTTGAGGAGCCAAAGAAAAAGAGGGCCAAGGACTCTGGCTTTATGGTTGGTGAGAATGTGGATGAGCATGGTTATCCATTGCCAGACTTAGAAGCTGATCAGAAGAAGTTGGAAGCCCTTCAGAGACAAGTCTCCAATCAGTTCATAATGTGGAGAGAGACTCAAGAAAGAGATAGGGCCCAACACTTGGCAATGGGTACCATTGATTTGGTTGATGCTGCAGCTCTTGGTCTTACAAAAGAAAGATATCAGAAGATCAAGCATGACGCAAGAGTGCAGAAGGCATTGGTGGATATGGCAGAATATGAATATGGGATGAAGTATTCTCCCTTAGAACAGAAACTGGACCATCTCACTTTCAAGATATCTATTGAAGATTTGATAAAGAATAGAAAGAAAGAGATGGAGATTAAAAAGAAAGAAATAATGTCCAGTGTTCTGAAAGCTGAAAAGGAAATCTGCAGGCCACCCCAGAAGCCCAAACTTACTGGCCCAAGGTCTTCAAGGAAAAATGCTCGAGATGCTGACCTCTCTACATTCATACCAATTTCCAAAGAAGTTGCTCAGGTAAAGGATAAACATGAGAAGGATCAGTATGATTACTACATGAAACACAGGTGTCATCCTGCAAAGATCCTGGATGTGCAAATTCTGAAGGAAGATGGTCTGAAGCTGTTTAATCTGACTGTAAAAAGAGAAGGCAGAGCTGAAGAAGAATATGAGCAAGTATCGGTGCATAAGTTTGGGTATTCTGAGCATAAGAAGATGATCAATGCGCTGAAGGGAAAATCGAAGTCTCATCTGAATGGCGCTTGGATGCTGAAGATCCAACAGAAAATGAGGGCCAAGGTTGAGATGGAGGAAAGGCTATTTGGAAAGATCAGCTCTCCTAAGAGAAAAGCTACTGAAGGTCCTTCTGGCTCAAGGCCTGCGAAGAAGTAGTGTATCTCTTTGTAAATATTTGTACTTGTAAATATTTTTCATTTCATTTCATTTCTGTACTTGTAACTGAACAATCATCTCAGTATCTTCTATATAGTTGCAAGTTACATCATATTATTAGAAAACAGTTTAAGTTAGAAAACAAACAAGAAAATTTTTCTTAAGGCATCGTGATCTATGAGATGTCCTTAGAAATATTTTTACAACTTAAACAAAAACTTGTATTTTTAGACTTACAAACTTGTATAGATAGAAGTCTAAAATACATGAAATATTTTAGAACAAATAGGGGGAATTTGTTAGGTCAAAAATCGACTAAGTATAATTTGTTCAAAATAGTTGAAGCTCAGTAAAGAAAGCTTGCTCAGGATTCTGAAGTCATTCAGAATATAGCTCACTGAAGCTTCACTTCAGATTCAGAATCAACCAACACTGAAGACGTTCAGACGGAAGTCAAAGATTGAAGACTGAGGAAGAAGATCATCTCAGAAGCAGAGCTCAGAGAAGATCTTACCTGAAGTTGAATCTGAAGAGGCTCAGTGAAAAAGTACTTACAACACTTTTTCACTGATTACGAGGAAAGTCTTTTGCAGCTTTAACTACCTTTACCCGGTTAATTACTATCGACCTGGGATTGGGAAAGTTATAGCAAAAAGGTTGGGAATAAAGTATGTCAAGTCACATCAAGAAACTTACATACTTTACCTTAAACAAGCATGTTATGGATTTGTCCCACGAATCTATCCAACCATATTTAGTACGACATATTGCCATGTCATCGGGACATGTTTGCCTATAAATATAAGACTTCTCACACTTGCAATATTGCTTGGAACTTTGGCAATTGCAACGTGTGATATTACTCTAAGTATTCTTACGAGTAATTCCTCGTTACACAGATCATTTGTATTTCTGGGTTGTTTAGATACTTTCACAAGTGTCATTATCTTTGTTCCGCAACAACTCTTGTATTTTGTTTATAAACAATAAATAAAATACATTGAAAAATACATCTCGACTCATTGCCATAATACTTGATTATATTTAGTAATTTATATAGTTTCAAGCAATTATACTTTATTACTCTTATCCATTATTTGGATCGTAATTCTAACTAGTCCTATCTAGTTTCGATTTACTTGCCAGTCGGGTTACTTGATATAACTTGAGATCATTATTGTCTAACTTTATATCTTGTTATATCTTGATCTCGTGTACATCTTGTTAGTGGACTTACAACAAAGCATTATATGGTCTGAGACAAGCACCTAGAGCCTGGTATGATACTCTTACTAAACACCTTCTGAAACATGGTTTTAAAAGAGGTGCAATTGATAACACCTTATTCATATTACATGATAAAGGTGATATCTTACTTATACAAATTTATGTTGATGATATTGTGTTTGGTTCAACAAATGACAAAATCTGTAAATAGTTTTCTGAAACAATGTCTTCTAAGTATGAAATGAGTATGATGGGTGAGTTGACATACTTCTTGTGTCTTCAAGGTAAACAAACCAGCGATGGTATTTTTATTAACCAAGAAAAACATGTCAGAGATTTATTAAAAAAATATCAATTTGATTCTGTCTCATCAAATGATACTCTTATTTCTGCACCATTAACTTTGGACTCAGATCCCAATGGAAAACAAGTGGATCCTACAAAATATCGTGGTGTGGTGGGGTTCCCCATGTACTTAACTACAAGTAGACCTGACATAATGTTTGCAACATGTCTTTGTGCAAGATTTAGTCTAATCCCAGAAAATCACACTTAAATGTTGTGAAAAGGATTTTTAGATACCTTAAAGGTGTCCCCAGACTTGGTCTTTGGTATCCCAAAGGCTCAAGTCTATATCTAATGGGTTATTCAGATTCTGATCATGCAGGTTGTAAAATAGATAGGAAAAGTACTACAGGTGGTTGTCATTTCCTATGTGGCAAACTGGTTAGTTGGACAAGCAAGAAGCAAACAGTAGTGTCACTCTCCACAGTTGAGGCTGAATACATTTCTGCAGCAAGTTGTTGTGCTCAGTTTTTGTGGATGAAGAACCAACTAACTGACTATGGTGTTAAGTATACAAAAACACCAATTTTCTATGATAACACCAGTGCCATTGCCATCTCTCATAATCCTGTAATGTATTCCAAACCAAGCATATTGACCTCAGGTATCATTTCATTTATGATCACATTATCAAATGAGATATTGAACTTCATTTTATTCTTACTGATAAACAACTCGCTGATATTCTTACAAAACCCTGGATGTCAAAACGTTTAAACATCTCATCAGTGAGTTAGTTATGCTAAATCCTGTATAACATCACCTCAGGGGGAGGGGGGAGGGGGGAGTGTCAAATATTTTTGTACTTAAAGAATTTTTTCTCTAAGGGAGGGAGAATTTTGCTTTCTGAAAATATTTTGACTGAAATGCCTCAGAATTTCTGACATAAATTTTCTCTGAAAAAATTTCAGAATTGTTATGTAAACTGAGATGGTTCAGATTTTCCTTTAACTAACCATGCTTAGAATTTATGAGTCGTTTCTGAAATAAGTCAGTCCTTTGTAATGTCTTTTGGATACTTGGTTAAATGAGTGGACACATGATTTAACTGTATAACGATACCTTTTTGTCACACAAGTTGCGCCGTAAAGAAAATGTAATGATCACTTTTTCATTAAAAGTGTTGAAAAAGGTGGGGTCACAACCGTTGTTGCATTAAATGCGGGCGTGTAACCAAAAATTATTTCGGATTTCAAACCCGATCAAAATTACTTTTATTAAAATATCATTTTAATTTATTGAGTTTGAATTTCAAAATCATTTTATTTTATTTACTTTGGAAATTCTTCATATTCCATAATAAATATGAATACCTCCTTTCAATATCATTCCTTCATTTACTTCTTTTTACATTTACTTCCAATCAGCATTCTCTCTCATCTTTTCTTCTTTAAAATTCCAAAACCCTAAATTCATCAATCAATTTCAGTATTCCCTTGTAGTAATTATGGCTAAAGTTTCTCAAGCTAAATCACTCATAGGTTTCGAATACAAACCATCTAAAGTGGTCAAAGCATGCCCATCATGGCCAAAAGGATTCGATCCATTGACCCTTAGATTTAATATGAATAACTTTGTGGCGGCTCTTAATGCCAAACACAAAACTTTGAACTATCTCCCATCTTCTGCAGCCTATGCAAAAAGGCTGAAAGGCATCAACTTCAGGGAGGTATTGCTTACCATGGGCCATAACGACATGGAAGATGCAAATGGAAATCTGAAGACATATGGCCATATATTCTTGTCTGGGTTTGGTAACTGCTAGAGGTATTTTTGGACCCAGATTGTAGAATGTTTAGGGGGAAATTATGGTGGATTGGATCAGATCTCCCTGCCACAGGTGGAGATTGGGTATTATTTGTGGCGTGGGATTGATGTACACTTCGCTGAGATTCTCTTTTCTCAGTTGGTTGCGATGTTAAAGGGGAAAAGAAGTCTACATATTTCATTTACAAGATTCTTGAGCATCTGCTTTATGGCGATTCCTGCAGATGCATATCATATGGAAAGAACTGAGTCATCTGCTACAAAAGCCTCAACCTCGGAACCAAAACCATAAATTTATGATGCAATGGCTTAGGTACTAAATAAAACTGTCTCAGCACAATCGGCTGGTTCAGAAAAGTCACTAAGTGGGTCGCAAAACAATGCGAGACCTATTGGTGCCCCTAGTGGCAAAATGTTGAACTTGTTCAAAACCCTAACAACTTCTTCCTCCCAGCCATCTTCTTCTTCCACTGACTAACCAGAGGATCTCCCAAAAGAATCGAGTCAAAGGGAACACCCACAATAAACTATCTCCAAAGCTTCTTTAGGAGGAGATGGTAGAGAAAATACAAGTGTGTCCGCCCAACACACAATAGATTTTGAGTCTGCACGTGCACCCCCTGTAACTGCACAAATCTTACACACTCCTGATGTACAAACTGATGAAATTTCTCAGGTGACACCAAGAGAAATTGAGGTTTCAAACTCTGCAGCCAATGAAGAGGTTCTTGTTGATAGCACGAGGATCACTGAGGCAACCCCTATGTCTGCTGTCACTGGCGAAGACGCTTCGGCTGAGCCAATCATTTATGAAACTAGTGACGATGCATCTGCAGCTGCAGTTGTTGAACCAATAGCAGGTTCAGTTACCAGTTATCTGAACCTGAGCATGTCTAATCAGATTGTTGTCACGACTTCATTCTAGGAAGAAGATGAGCCACGTCAAGGGAATCTTGATTCCTTTGCTTACGTTGAGTTTGACGAGGGACTCTTTGAGGAGAATCAGTCTTCTGATTCTGAGCCAACCTTCAACCTCGCAAACGCCCCTCCTCCCCTAGAAATCCAAATTAATAATCAACCATATCGCCCACCACCAACATCTCATCAACATCCTTTCTTTCCATCAGGCTCAACACCCTCTTATGTCACTTTAGCCATTTTTCAACCGCAACTTCAACATCTTCACCCACAAATTCACCAAGTACCAAGGCCCATCAACTATGATGAACCATGGGAAAAGGAGTTGGACTCAGAGACTGAATCAGAGAGTCCAACTGACATGCAATTAGAAAAGGCACTAGATGGGCTTGGCAATATTCCCTTTGTGGCTTCTATTTCTGCACAACGACCTCCTCCTTTGAGTGTAGAAGCACAGTTAGAGAAACAAAACACTGAAGTCCAAAGCCTACTTCTCAAGGTACAGGACTTAACTAAAACTCTAATTGCCAATACTAGTTCCATTGCTGAAATGAAGGGTGCTTAGATGTTTATTGGCACTGAGTTAACCAAGGTTGCTGGAAATGAGGGACTAGTTAGTGGGAAGCTAAATGAACTAGTACACTCATGCAATAAGATGAGCTCAGCTATTAGGGAAGCTTTCAGACTGACCAAGAGATATGTGCAAGCTTCAGTCGTTGAAAATTTGACATCTTCAGTTGATTTGATTAAGCAAGATATCTTGGCAGTCGGAAAGGAGGTGAATGAGGTCAAGAAGCCAAGTATTGATGCAAAAGAACTTGGTTCTTCTCTTGGTGGTGATGTGTTTGAGAAGTTAAAGTCTGAGCTATTTCAGAATCTTGTTGCTCAGATTTCAGCTTCAATGGCTGAGAAAGTTGAAGAGAAGTTCAGAATAATGGTCTCTGAACTCACCAAAGACACAAACAAAAAAGTGGATAAGGCTGTTGCAGAAGTACAAAAATCTGTATCCACTCTTGATGAATCAGTGAAAGGCCAATCAAAACAATTGGATGAAATTCAGACCTTTACTGAAGATGATCGAAAGAAGTTGCATGAAGTTGTTAATAAAGAAGCACTGAACCTGAACTCTAATTTCAGATGAAGTTCTTAGTTTGCTCAAATGTCTAAAGGATTGACTGATTGTCTGAGGCAACAAAATTGGGAACCTCTGAAGAACATGCAGATGGTAACTGAAAAATTCGCAAAATTGCCTTCAAAGGTCCCCAAAAGGGGAAGAGATCAAGTGCCTATTGGTTTACTGGCAAGTACTAAAGAAATAATTGAAGCAACCAATAAGCAAACTGAGGTACCATCTGGTAGTGCCTCAGCTCAGGGGGAACAACTTCAGAAATCTAAAGTGCAGTAGTTTGAGCCTGCTAAGAAAGATAAGGGTAAGGCCCCAGTTGTTGATGAACCCAAGTCCAAAGGGTCTAAGGGTTCTGGACTTGTGGTTAGGGAAAATTTTGATGAGTATGGTTGTCCCTTGCATGTGTTTGGATGCTGATAGCAAGAAATTAGAGAATCTGCAGAAGCAAGTCTCTAATCAAATCATTATGTGAAGGGAAAACAAGGAATGGGAAAGGGTACAACATCTGAAGATGGAGACCCTCGATCATGTTGATGCTGCAGCTCTTGGTCTTACACTAGAAAGATATCAAAAGATCAAAAATGATCAAAGAGTGCAAAAAGCCTTGGCTATAACACCCCAACTAAGGCGGAACAATGAGATGTATAGAAAGTCGAGTATTCAAAACAAAGGATCATAAATAACATTCAGCATAGCTTTATTTGATAAAAAGAATTTACAAATGTACAAGCATGTGAACCAATTTCCAAGTACAAATGCGTCCACCATACTTGGATATTAAGTTCATGAAACAAATAACAAGCACATGAAATAGCATACCACAATGATCAAGGTGGATTTCATTGCCAATCACAAGGTTTGATCTTTGACTCCAAATTGCAATGCAAATAATCATGAAGCATATAAATCCTCAAAGCTTAAGCTTATTTCCTGAAAAGCATGAAGAAAAAGTGTCAACTACGAGTGCATAGGTTTTAATATAAATCTTGGTACATATCCATTATAAAACTTGGAAAACATGTTATGACATATCAATATACCCAAACCACATGACCGACAAAATTCTCATCTTCAAACATCAAGTTTTCCAAATACCATAATGTCATTTCAAGACTTTGAAAATCCATGGTAACTTAAAAAGTTCTCATTTGTCAAAATCATCGTGAGAGAAAAATATATCAATCGATTTCAGTATCGTCAAGTTCAACAACTTTCAAGATTTCATGTAAGGTCCAATACCCAAACCGTAGGTTCATTCCATAAAATCCATCCATAAACAATATCAATATGATTTAGCCAAAGGCATAATAAGATGAGTTTGTGCTTGAGCCACTACTAAGAACCGGTTATGTCCTAAATAATAATAAGTTGAAGCACATGCCATCAATCACGTGCAATAATAATGAAAGGTCATGCCATGGAGACGACCAAACAATATAAGAAGGGTGTGGTATGGAAATGACCACTGAGATAGTAGTTAGAGCACTGTGAGGTCGGGCTGGAAATGGAGGTCGCCACAAAGGCAAACCAAACATCCCACCGCTACCTATTTTAGTGGGTGAGGGGACAAATCCTAGTTGCACAACTCTCAAACTACAGGCCTCTTGAAGAGTTAATAGTACTGTACCGAGGTGAAACAATTTGACAGTACTCAAGCTCATCGTATAACATGTAACACGTTGAACATACAATATAATTCCCATATCATGATCATTCTTTCAAAAATCATTTCATAAAATAAATCAATTTTATTTATCATGCTTTTCACCCCGAAAGTAAAAACACATAAAAGAATTTGAAAGGGGGCTATGACTCACCTTGATATGCCACACATTATATCCACATATCCAAAATGGGTAGTTCCCATCTATTGCTTCCTTGATCATGTATCCGTCATGTTCTTCAATCACATTTCAAACCAAGACTATCCCTACGAGAGGACTAATATACATAAGTTCCTATCTTAAGCCATTACTTAGAAATGCCACTTTCATTATGTTGCTATCAATTATGGGATCCAAGTGTATTGCTATTATTCACATCGTTTTGGTTGTAAAGATTGATGATGTAAAAGGTTACTTTCATTATACACGTAGTTATAAGTTGTTAGAATTTCGGTAACTTGCCTTCATTTGTGGTTTCGCTTGGCATCTTAGGTTATCATATGCTAATGCCATATTAAGTTACTAACCTTATTCATCATTTGATGTGTAACCGGATTTAGCACGAATTAGCAATTTGTGATATCACTTTATAGTTTGGTTAACATAATTACTTATGTCCATCCCACTTAATTATCTTTCGTGTTACTTTGATTGCACTTATCTTTTAACTCGCATACTTGTCAATATGTCGTATGATTACTTGGGTTTATAAAATTCGTTCAAGTGTTATGGGTCATTACCAATTGGGTCCAAGTGTCATGACCTTCTAAATGTTTTGGGATTAAATTAGTTGTTGGGCTTAACCTTATTTGGGCCATATGCTTGATAAGTTATATTGGTTATTGGGCCAGGTGGGCCCACTGATTTATGGTTCCATAGGTTTATTATTTGGGTCGGGTTAGCCCATTATGGTCTTTAGTGTGTTCTTAGCCCATTATACAAATTATAAGATTTCTTTCAAATTTATGTTTTATACTTTTATTTTTATAAAATGTTGACTAAAGTTTAGTGATTAAGACTAATTATTTGAATCCTCCTGATTTTTATACTATAACCTATATGTGTCCACTTATAGGTTATAGTATAAAAATTTATGTTTTATACTTTCATTCTTAGATAATGCTTACTACCTTTAAATATTTTCATAAGTGGAAGTGGTCAAAACAGTCACTGTTTTACATACTCAAAAGTTTTATAAACGTTTTTTGGGTTTTGCTCTTAATAAAAATTCAATGATTTTTATTTAAGTTTAGGATACATTGAACTTACTCTCCGCCAAGTATGACCTCCTGGAACCTCGTGGTTTAGGAGATAAAAATTGCTAAAGTTGATAAAATATTCAGACAAAAGTGCAATTTTTGACCAGTTTTGGTAGAAAAATCATATCTTTAGTTTGGTTCGGTATTTTTGAGTGATTATAGTTGGTGGTTAAAGTTAACTCGTTTGCCTACAACTTTTATTTTGAAAGTTTTTCTTGAATCTTCCCTCACATGCTCCGTTTATCCGTCCCAAGACAGAAAACTGATTCTGTCAGATTTATTTTTGATTATATCAAATCACCAATCACCTGTCTTGCTTAATTAACACTTAAGTTTATCACTTACAAGATTAATTGTAACACCCCATCCAAATATGGAAAGGAGATTACAACAAATGCTAATAGAACAATAAAGATACTAAAAGGTCTTGAATTACGATAAATAAATAAGTTTTCAAGCAGCTAAAAGTTCAAATCCTCAAACAGGAATTATTTTCAAAAACAAAGAAAATATAGAGTCGATGATAATAATGAAATAAAAGCATGATGTCTAAGAGTCTCCAAAGTCTTGTATCACTCTCACTCATCCCATATCACCCCTGATTACCCCCATATAACCCCTGATTACCTACCGCATGGAAAGAAAAATATGGTTAAGCCAATTGCTCAGTGCGCGGATGTTGATAACAATAATAATAGTATAATGAATTAAAAGGAAAGTAAAATCAATTTATTTTAATACCAAAAGTCTCCATCAATAACCACCCTTGACACCAGAATAAAAATGTTTTTAAGGCTGAAGCAAAGAAAAGGTTTGGGATGTTTTATACCGAGTATCCTACGTATCAATATCCAAGAGCACACTCCTGGTGCCAAAACAATAATAGCACAAATCAAAGTTAATACACCAAATGTGCACCTCTACGTGTATCCAACCCGGAAGGTATGTATGGCACTACATCACACATCCGTACAATAATCATATCATATCATAGCCTAGGATGCATCCATACGCCTCCAAAAATAATCATAAAGCTCTCCCACGAGCATAATCACGTATCACATATCATATAACAAAGGTGGAGACGTTGTGGACTGATCACACCACCACGGATAGTGTCATGCCAAGTTTCACAAGTTTCACAAAAATCCATCCTTACTCCATAAGTATTTTCACAATACATAGCTCAAATGAAACACATATCAAGGCACCATATTTCAACAAGGTTTTTCACAAATCAAGTTTCCGAATTTAACAATCTCCAAATTATATTTTAGCTCATGTAAAAGAGAATGAAATAATGAACTCACGAAGCATTTTGAGAATAGTAAGGAGATATATCCAAAGAATCATTTAAGAGTAACGCTAAAAGAAGAAGTACAGGCATCCGTACCTGGGTTAGTGTTTAAAGCTAGCAACGTCCAAAAGATCCACAACAATTCTCAACACGATCTACATCAAACATTATCATTTAAAACCTTGTTGTAATCTGTCCTACTTAACACTTCCTACTGCCCAAATACCATTTACAATATTCTCGTGTTCACTAATTCTATTTTATATCACTGAGCCAAGTGAGCCAAATCATGACTTGTAACTATTTATAACTAGACTTAATTAATCGACCTGTTGTAAAGATATAAGAAAATAAACAGGTCAACCAAAATCCATCTTGTACTTAAGTTGGCACTTGCCGCCAAGTAGAAAGTCTAAGTGTTAAAATGACACTATATTTAGTATATAAATGTATGGCATAACATTTGAACTGGCAGCACGTAAATACCAATCATATATAAATCCGACTTTAAAAATACAAAACAGCTTCTACTAGAACATCCTATTTTACTTAGATTAATAATTAATCTGGTTGTTCATGACTCTCCTGTACAGCCACTAAGTTCTGGTATATCTAAAAGACTTTGAAAACACCTGGATGCCATTAGCTGCAGGTGCTTGCGGGCTCGATGTATAAAGAAAACGATATCGAGGACTGTTATTGTTACTGTTATAAAATAATTACTCATGGTATGACCTCAAAATAGTTGATCAAGGTTAATAGTTCTTGTGTATAAAACTCAGTAAGCTACTGGTGTATAAACGACCCAAACTCATTAAAAACCAATCGTATTTTTAGTTAAAACTTATGTCACGAGCTAGTTTAAGTGGTAAGGACACCATTAGCAGTTACTGTAACAAAATGTAAGTATTATATATGATGAGTTTTTATAAAATAATCCAAGATACCAAGTGGCAAGTTGCTAAAAACATTACTGACCATTGACTTTTATAAAATAATACTTACAAGTCATTTCTTTGAAAATCACAATTTCAACTTAACGCAATCTTAACAGTAGGTATCTATAACTTGTTACTTAAAGAGAACTTTACTTAGACAATGATAAAAATTTCCTGCACTCACCTTTGTTACACAGATTGTACATGTACCCGATGACCCATTTGCACAGTCTTGACTTGACTCAAATTGGCTCAAACGATATCACAATGCAGCAAGCCTAACATTATTATACATATTACTACTAGACTAGCTAAATATATATACTCGGCTTGTCAACTACTCTCGTCATAACAGGAAGTGATTGATGCTTATTTGAAACCCGAAACTATGGTTTGTAAGCATTACGAGTAATGTTCACGGTTGTTTAGATTAACAAAACTAAAACTAAGATTATTAAGAATTCATGATTAATGGACCAGAATGATATACCTCCAATGGTGATATGGAATCCTATGAAGATGACACACTCCTGCTAGACCCTCTTTTTCTCCTCATAAACTGATCGCCCCTTTTCCCCCTCTTTTGTTAGTAGATAGATTTATTCTTTTTGCCTTGATGATATTGTTTTGCTTAATTTTGACGAATGAATGAATCAAAGAATGCGGTTGTCTATAATATGTAATTAGGCCCGAGAATTTTGTGATTTAGCCCATACTTCGGAATTTACAGGTCATGATATATGAAAAGGTCTTGAACTCGTGGGTTATCTCTAAAGATTATAAGTCACGTTTATGTCATATAATTCTGATCCTTATTTTATTTTTTTATTTTTTATTAGACTTAACTAATTAAAATAAAATTAACTATTTAGTTATATATATCTGATACTTACAATGCAATATTTTCATGGTTATTACAACATACCCCACCTAAATTGATTTCGGCCTTAAAATCGAACCAGAACTCGACCTTCTAGTGTCGCTACAGACCGGGCATCTAGCATCAAACAAAAATTTCTATACTCCACAATTGCCATTTAAGAGGATTTGGTTGTCTGAATTCAAACAATTGAAGTTAAGACATATATAACAATATTTTTAACTCATCCTAAGCATTATAGTATGATCATTTAGACTTAACAAGATGAAACTTAATAACTCCCAGTCCATTCAAACCTATTCAAGATCAGGAACTTCTCATGCTCATGTATGTTGAAGTAACAAGGTACATACTCCACTCAAAATGAATTTGGCCTACAAAATCGAACTAAAAGACTGTCTACGCTTCCATGATTTCTTAAATTATAGTATTCCCTCCAAGGTATCACAATCTATTCCTGTTAAGATATTTTGGCTATCCGAATTTATACATAAGCTTATGACATATAAATCACAGAATGTTCATTTAGCCTCAAAGCCCTCAAGACATAGAAATAATGTAATAACTCCGAGTCTACACACAACCTATTCCAATATCAGTAACTCCATCCTATTTATCTATAATATGGTGACATGCTAGATACCCCACTTAAAATGAAACCTATAGAATTAGCTGTAGTGGGTTAAATGTATTCATGGGAAAGTAATACTATAGTTACACTACCCAGGCTTCAAGGATTTTGCCAACTATATACTGGTTCTGAAACAATATGTATTTTTAAAGTTTCACATAAGTTAAACATCAAGGACTTTTTGAATATTTGATATGTTAAAAGTTCTGTTCGCCATATACTAGTAAACAAATTAGTTGGGTGCGTTAAATGATCAACAGTTCTGCCTAGCTTAAGCAACCCGATATAACGTTAGCATACTAAGGGTTTCAGGATCAATAAGTTACTGAAATATCTCTACAGAAAAATCTCTACAAAGAGGTTAACTTGTCCTTTAATTCACTCATAGGCTCACACTAATCCTGGCCGACACGTTAGTTAGTTTATTTTGTATATGTTGGATGGCAAAAGATAGGAAAATAATGAAAGTGCAGCCAGCGCCCATACCAAGTAACATATAAGCCTTTATGTCATGTAAAGAAAGAATGCTATAAACGGTACCTCGAGCTCCTACCGCCTGATGTGTTGTCCCGACCTGCATTGTTTTGGTTATTGCTGACACCACCTTATTACTATCGCGTCCCAAAGTGCAATCTACCACCTTATGCCCCGTCTTTCCACATGTGAAGCATTCACCTTTAATGTTAGAATTTGTACACCTATCGTAGCTATCAACTCCTTGCTTGAAATTAGTACTTTTATCCTGATATGATCCTTGACTCCCCCACTGTCCCCGACCACTATTATAGCCTCCATTTTGATATGATTTCTGACCTTGCCACTGCCTTGATTGGTTACCACGAGACCTATCACCATAACCACGATCATATCCATATTAGTACCTTCCATTTCGATCTGAAAGTGACTGAGGTGGTTCATCTCTGCTCCTCTTCTTATTATTGTTGTCAGCTCTAGAAGAAAGGTAATCTGCGCGCTCCAACTCTAGATTTCTAGCGGCATTTGCCACATGTGACACCTTTGCGAAAATAGTGTTGATAAGAGGCTTTCGATATTAGAACAACAATCCCCATTTAAATGTTTCAGCCTGCTCCTCTAGTGTCCCTGCCATGCTACCAACAATCCCAATTATCCGAATAAACGCTCCATATGATGTGTAATTGATTCTCCGGGTTTCTGTTTAATAGTGGTATAGTCTCGACGATAAGCAGCCCGATCAGTAGCAGGGAAGTAATGCACATAAAAGACCTCTAAGAAATCACGCCATGCAAGAGCCTCAACAAAATCCCGGGCCCTCAGCATCCATTAACGCCTTCCACCAAAGTTGAGCATCCCCTTCAAATTTATAAGTCACGAGACTGACTTTCTGGTTTTCAGTGCAATCTAGAACCCCAAATATCTTCTCCATATGGGCAATCCAATTTTCCGCATCTACTGGGGTAGGGGCTCCATGAAATGAATCTGGATTTTGTTTTTGGAAACGCTCGAGTAAAAATTGAGTAGCCGTCACATTGTTATTGTTCCCGACATTATTATTATTCCCATCATTAATCTTGTTTCCAATGTTATTGTTATTATCATCATCATTATTATTATTATTCTCAGCATTGTTATTATTCCCATCATTATTATTATTCTTAGCGTTTTTATTATTGTTATTGACGTTATTATTGTTATTATTATTGTTGTTATTGTTAGCGTTATTATTTGCCTGGTTCGCCTGAATAGAATTTGCAACTGCTTGAGGGACAACTTGCACACAACTTGCACAATCTCAGTTGCAACTGCTTCGTTGATTGCTGCTAGAATCGCTGGATTGGCATTCGCATTGTTATTAGCGTTAGTATTTCTGTTACTTCTTCTAGGAGGCATCTACAAAGACAATAGGTAAAGAAGCGATTAGAATCAACTGAATCATGACGGAGTGAAAGATTATGAAGCAGATAAACCTATCCCATTGATCTACCCAATCTCACAGTTCAAGCCTAAAGGCATACTACACGAAAGAACCTAACTCTGATACCATTCATGTAACACCCCATCCAAATATGGAATAGAAGATTACAACAAATGCTAATAGAACAATAAAGATACTAAAAGGTCTTCAATTATGATAAATAAATAAGTTTTCAAGCAGCTAAAAGTTCAAATCCTCAAACATGAATTATTTTCAAAAATAAAGAAAATCTAGAGTCGATGATAATAATGAAACAAAAGCATGATGTCTAAGAGTCTCCAAAGCCTTGTGTCACTCTCACTCGTCCCATATCACCCCTGATTACCTGCTGCTTGGAAAAGAAAAATGCGGCTGAGCCAATTGCTCAGTGCGCAGATGTTGATAACAATAATAACAGTATAATGAATTAAAAGGAAAGTAAAATCAATTTATTTTAATACCAAAAGTCTCCATCAATAACCACCATTGACACCAGAATAAAAATGTTTTAAGGCTGAAGCAAAGAAAAGGTTTGGGATGTTTTATACCGAGTATCCTACGTATCAATATCCAAGAGCACACTCCCGGTGCCCAAACAATAACATCACAAATCAAAGTTAATACACCAGATATCATATCATATCATATCATAGCCTAGGATGCATCCATACGCCTCCACAAATAATCATAAAGCTCTCCCACGAGCATAATCATAAAACTCTCCTACGAGCATAATCAATATCACATATCATATAACAAAGGTGGAGACGTCGTGGACTGATCACACCGCCACGAATAGTGTCATGCCATTGGTCGCCACAATGACATGCCTGTGGTACCTCCACAGGTAGTTAACTCGGTATTCCTAACTCCTGTTTACAACTAAAGGGTTTCACAAGTTTCACAAAAATCCATCCTTACTCCATAAGTATTTTCACAATACATAGCTCAAATGAAACATATATCAAGGCACCATATTTCAACAAGGTTTTTCACAAATCAAGTTTCTGAATTTATCAATCTCAAAATTATATTTTAGCTCATGTAAAAAGAGAATGAAATAATGAAGTCAAGAAGCATTTTGAGAATAGCAAGGAGATATATCCAAAGAATCATTTAAGAGTAATGCGGAAAGAAGAAGTACAAGCATCCGAACCTGGACTAGTGTTTAAAGCTAGCAACGTCCAAAGATCCACCACAATTCTCAAGACGATTCTACATCAAACATTATCATTTAAAACCTTCCTGTAATTTGTCCTACTTATCACTTCCTACTGCCCAAATACCATTTACAATATTCTCGTGTTCACTAATTCTATTTTATATCAATGAGCCAAGTGAGCCAAATCACGACTTGTAACTATTTATAACTAGACTTAATTAATCGACCCATTGTAAAGATATAAGAAAATAAACTGGTCAACCAAAATCCATCTTTTACATAAGTTGGCACTTGGTGCCAAATAGAAAGTCTAAGTGTTAAAATGACACTATATTTAGTATATAAATGTATGGCATAACATTTGTATTCGCGGCACGTAAATTTCAATCATATATAAATCCGACTTTAAAAAAATACAAAACAACTTATACTAGAACATCCTATTTTACTTAGATTAATAATTAATCTGGTTGTTCATGACTCTCCTGTACAACCACTAAGTTATGGTATATCTAAAAGACTTTGAAAACCTCTGGATGCCATTAGCTGCAGGTGCTTGCGGGCTCCATGTATAAAGAAAACGATATCGAGGACTGTTATTGTTACTGTTATAAAATAACTACTCATGTTATGACCTCGAAACAGTTGATCAAAGTTAATAGTTCTTGTGTATAAACCTCAGTAAGCTACTGGTGTATAAACGACCCAAACTCATTAAAAACCAATCGTATTTTTAGTTAAAACTTATGTCACGATCTAGTTTAAGAGGTAAGGGCACCATTAGCAGTTATTGTAACAAAATCTAAGTATTATATATGATGAGTTTTTATAAAATAATTCAAGATACCAAGCGGCAAGTTGCTCAAAACATTACTGATCATTGACTTTTGTATGTTTTCCATACGTAGCCAGTAAATAATACTTACAAGTCATTTCTTTGAAAATCACAATTTCAACTTAACGCAATCTTAACAGTAGGTATCTATAACTTGTTACTTAAAGAGAACTTTACTTAGACAATGATAAAAATTTACTGCAGTCACCTTTGTTACCCAGATTGTAGATGTATCCGATGACCCATTTGGACAGTCCTGACTCGACTCAAATTGGCTCAAACGATATCACAATACAGAAAGCCTAACATTATTATACATATTACTACTAGACTAGCTAAATATATATATATACTCGGCTTGTCAACTACTCTGATCATAAGAGGAAGTGGTTGATGCTTATTTAAAACCCGAAACTATGATTTGTAACCATTAGGAGTACTGTTCAGATTTGTTTAGATTAATGAAACCAAAACTAAGATTATTAAGAATTCATGATTAATAGACCAAACACTACTAGAAAAATAGCCTTTAATGACACCTAAATTATGACACATGCATTTTAATGACAAGCAAAAACGTGAGTCATAAAAATACTGTCATAAAATATAAAATCTGAAGGGTTTATGACACGCAATTTTTGGTGTCATAAAAAAGGTAGTGTAACATGGGATACACTTTCTTTGCGTGTCATCCCTGGGTGTCGTCTTATAATTTTG
This sequence comes from Erigeron canadensis, assembly GCF_010389155.1. Taxonomy (NCBI): domain Eukaryota; kingdom Viridiplantae; phylum Streptophyta; class Magnoliopsida; order Asterales; family Asteraceae; genus Erigeron; species Erigeron canadensis. The sequence continues at coordinate 11,626,352 of NC_057766.1, forward strand.
TTACAAATATATAAAGGCTGTAGTTAAACAAAACCCCCAAAAAAAGCCCTAAGTCTACACAAAATCCCCAAAATCCAAAACAAGTAAAGGTGTCGTTCTCATCTCTTCTTCTCAGATCTCGATCACAGACTTACATCCAGCTCTCTCTTTCATCTCTCGCTGTTATCTCGCCGTCACCGTTGTTCACCATCGCCAGAAAAAATGGCAGCACCTCAACACCACTGTCGTCTCGCGATCTGTACGGAAAAATTTGGTCTTTCAGTTCTCTTCCTTCTTTTCATCAACAGATCTGTAAGTGTTTCAATTTCGTTCAAGTTTTTGATTTTTAGTTTAATTTCGTGCTTAATTTTGCTTTTAATTTTGTGTTTATTGGTTTGATTTTATAAATTTTGGATCTGTACGTGTTCCTCTCTTTATGTGTATATACATATATGTAATGTAATGTGTATATATATATACAAAATATATATGTGTAGCTGGTAGGGTTTTTTTATACAATATATGTATATACACTACTAGAAAAATAGCCTTTAATGACACTTAAATTAAGACGCACGCATTTTAATGACAAGCAAAACCGTGTGTCATAAAAATACTGTCATAATTTATAAAATCTGAAGAATTTATAACAAGCAATTGTTAGTGTCATAAAAACGTAATGTAACGCGGGATACACTTTCCTTGCGTGTCATCCTAAGTGTTGTCTCGTGGTTTTGTTAAAAAAAAAACCTAAAAAACCCCATTCTATCAATAATCGATTACCAACCCCAAAAAAAACCCCAAAAAACCCCATTCATTCGATCAATAATCTAATTATGGATTCAAAACATTCAAATTCGATCGCATACTCTCATTATAATTTCAGATTAGATGGAAGCCCTCATTTAATCTCATTCAAATTCAGCTTTAATCTCGTTCAATTTCAGCTTTAATAATCAATATTCAGCTTTAATCGAAGCCCTCATTTTGATAAGGAGTTAAATCGAACGACATTAAATCCAAGCCCTAAAAAAATCCCAAATCGAAGCACTGTTCAAATCGTTTTGTATATATGGTAATTTAATTTCATTATATATGTGTCTATACATATAGTTATATTTGTTAAATTATTATATTGAATCTACATATATCTGTGTCTATACATATAGTGTATATATCTGTATATCTATATTGAATGCAAAAATAAATTTGAATCTACTATTTTTTATTTTATTTTAGTTACTTAATTAATTTATAAGTACTACTGATTATGTGTTAAATCTGGTATTAGGATTTTGATTGATGAAGCAGATAGCTCAAATTAGGTTTTATTCCTGATTATATACATATAGAATTTCTGTATCTATAGTTTTATGAGACCATGGAATTATAGATAGATGTGTATATAAGTAGATACATATCCAATTATGTGTATGCATATGTATTTATCTATTTATGTGGCGTATAGAAACAGATATATACATATATGGAAACTGAATGAACATACATATTGCCTTTGGGAAAAAAAAATTAATTTACATACATGTGATATAGAGATGAATATGTGTATACGCGAGTAGATATATGTATATAAAGAGATAGAAACAGATATGTGTATATATGGATTGTTGTTAGAGTAAAGGTGTAATTGATATACAGGGATGTGGTGCCTCATGCTTTTGGATCGTACACCATTTATGGAAAGCGAGAAAGACTGATCATATTGACATTATTAAGTCCGAATTAGAAAATGAATGCCCTGGTGTTGTTTCTTGTGTTGATCTTCTTGTGATCGCTGCTCTTGAAAGCCTGATTTTGGTAACTATCTGTCTACTTTAAGATGATAAAACTGCTGGGTAATGTTTTGATTTCTAACATTTTGATGTTGTTTATAGGCTGGTGGCCCGTTTTATCCTGTGCATACCGGTAGAAAAGACAATGATCATTCTTTCCCTCAACTTTCGTACGAGCTTCCTAGTCCCTTTGATGATCTTCCTAGTCCGAATTGTATTTTCTTGCAGTCGTTCTTTTATCGATATTGATGAAAATAGATTTATTATCTATTGCATAGTAGAGCATGGGAAGCTGGGGAAATAAGCAAGAGCTTGCTCACATTGGGCCGCATCATTAATGCACTTGTTGAACATTCTGGTCATGTGCCTTCCAAGTATGTGTTGATGATATTTCTGATAACCTTTTTAGCAATAAACTAATACCTGGCACATAAAGAAACTACTCCTTCATGAAGTACATTCGTCTAGGTAACCGGATGGGTGCGTAACACGGGTTGGATAATGGATTAGCAGGTCAAAATACTCTCCTGTTTAAACAAGTCATTCTTAGTAGGGAATCAAAAATAGTCCAGGTTGAGTTCACTTTCCATCACGTTTCTGAACGCATATTTGTTTTATTTAAGAGGTTGTACACACTACAAATACACTATGATTAATATCTAACCTGTTTGACCCATTCGATGTGTTCTTTTGTAACCATTTGACCAATTTCAGATTAGATTAAACACATCCCAAGTCGATCTCTTCATATGTAAATGGATCGAACCCAAGTTAATCTGTTCATATGTAAATAGATGGAAGTTACCACCATACATACTTGTCTTGCTTTTGCTAACATTTCTGTATGTTGCAACGCACAGGGATAGTAAGCTGACAAGGCTGCTACGGGATTCACTTGGTGGAAAGACCAAATCTTGCATCATTGCAATGGTTTCTCCATCTACTCATTGTCTAGAAGAAACATTGAATACTCTAGGTTATGCACACCGTGCTAAAAGCATCAAGAACAAGCCAGAGGTCAGCTTGGATAACATCTATGTCTCAATTTTATTTACATTATGTATATATAACCTTACCTGAATTTCAATCAATATATATCTAATGAAGGAAAACACTGTTCTAGTATGGACCGTTCCTGTAAGTTTTTATTATTATCAAATTTTTTATGGAATTACATAAACTGTGCATTTTGTTCACAGTGTAATATGTTCTTTTTCTTCTTTCTTTGTGGTCAGCTTTATGCAGTTTTATTGCCCATTCTTGTTTTTAGCCTCATCACCATGCAATTCTAGGTAGGTTATATTTTTATTACTTCTCATTTTAAAATTAGAAAGATGATCCAGTTTTTAACATCTGCGACTTGTATTGGCGAATCTGCAGGTCTTCTGTTTGTTGTCCTTATAACTTGGGTTTTCTTGCTATATGCAGAAATATGACACATTTGGCGATATTATATGTCATGGTAAAGACAAGGATATAAAAGAAGGGCACAAATGTGGATGATGATGCTGCTGGCTTTGGTCTCTATTTTTTGCCGGTCTTGAATTCTATATAAATTAGTGGTTGTAAACTCTTATGGTTAATTTTAGAATTTTAAAATAACTTGCAGTTGTATGAAACGCATTGTTTTCATATATATGAGATGCGCTCTTTTGCTATTTGTGTATTTATTTGTATTATAAGATTAACTATTATTTAATGTGTGGATATTAGTAATTTTATAAAAAAATATTTTTTAAAAAAAAAAATTTGAACCATGACACGCAAAAAAAGTGTCATAAAATAGTGTCATAAAAGTGTGTCGTAAAAGCGTGTCATAAAAGCGTGTCATAAATTCATGACACGCGAAATGCGTGTCATAAAGCTTCATGACGGGTTGATTTATGACACCAAAAAGCGTGTCATCTGACCCCTTCTATGACACGCAATCGGTGTCATTAAAGGCATTTTTTCTAGTAGTGATAATATGTATATATATGGTGAGATTTAACTCATAGTTTCATGGAGGTGTTGTATGTAATTCAGTTATAGATTGTGATATCAGAATGCTTGATTGTGTTTTCAGACATTAGAAAGAAGAAGCCCTTCATTTTCATGTAGCCAAAACTAGTAAAGTAAGCCAAATTGAGAAGGTATGTTGTAATGATGGCTATGAATGTGGTGATTCTAGCTTTTGAAAATTATATTATTTGTCTGTATATGATCTTGCAACTTCTGATATTATTAGACACCTTAAGAAAGTCAAACATTCAACATTGTCCAGGATTTAGCAGCCGAAATTAACGTGCTTGAAAAGCAGATAGATTAACTTGAAGTTGAGTTGCAACAGGTGCCTTCTCACTTGCAATGATATTAGTCTAATGTGATATCACTTCTAGTTATTGTTAGGTAAGGTGGCCAGATAGATTGTGTTAATATGGGGCATTGCCGATATTGGTGAGTTGAATTATTCAACTCAACAATTCGTAACCATGTTGCAGAACTTGATAAACTCATATGCATTTACTCATCTTTTCAGGCATGCTTTTGCAACATTTTCATTTATGTCGGAGTTACTTATCTTTCTATATGTTGGTATGGATGCTTTGGATATTAAAAGTGGAGCTTTGTACAAGACAGGTAGTGCTAATTTTCTTTATAAAAAGTCAAAGTCCATATAGGAGTTCTCTTGACAGTCATTGTCATTGTTCTTTTGATCTATCAGCCCTGGAAAATCAATTGGAGTTAGTGCTATTCTGTTGGGGGCTAGTCTTAGTTGGAAGGGCATGCTTTGTTTTTCTGTTATCATGTTTATCCAACTTGACAAAGAAGAATGCGGACGAGAAAATCACTTTTAGGCAGCAAGTATGGTCTTGCTAACACTTCTTCCTTACATTTCAAATCTTTATATGTGTATGAAACTATTACCCAACTATATAATTTGTAGGTCTTAATTTGGTGGGCTGGTCTTATGAGAGGTTCTATTTCTATAGCCCTTGCCTATAACCAGGTCAGTGATTTGATGAGCATGGCCTTTAAATTGTTTCCTATAAGTACCATTTAATCTAATTGTGATATTTCTCATTGTTGCAGAATGTCAAATCACTGAAGAACGACTTGATAGCAAATCGGATAGTGTAATAAAAGATAATGAGCTTAATAGTGATAACAATGGTGGAATGTGTGTTTTAGTGTGTGTGGGTAATAGGAGGTAGAATATGAAGTTAGAAAGAGAAAGTAAGTTAGAGAGAAGGATGTATGGGATTATGTGTAAGGCTTATTACAATGTTATGGAAGGGTATTTATACAAATCTCCTAATTAAACTAATACCCCTTCCATAGATAGAAATATTACAATTTAACACCATTTATATTTTTAACAATCTCCCCCTTGGTGTTGAATTGTAAATGTGCATCGTCTTTGGTCTTTAAATAAATATGATGAGCCCATTTGTTGAAAATTTTCAATGTTAATTGGACTTTGAAGCTTTCTCATTGTCTTCAATGTCTTGTATCAACTTTGACTTTGAACCTTCTCAACAAACATATTGATTTGACGATGACTCTAAATCTTGATCTTCTCTTGCAACTTAGAATACTTTGTAAGCATCTTTGAAATCTTTGTAGCTTTTAAGCTTTCACAACTTGAACTTTTGAATGTTGATTTCAACTTGATGTTGCTTGGAAAAGTAAGTTGAATCTTTAAGTAGCATGCGAAAGCTTGGTTTTGACATTGAATTCTTTGAATTCTTTTGGATTGCGGAAGCTTGGTTATCTTGAATTCTCTTGGCATCACGAAAGCTTGGTTTTAGCTTTGAAACTTCATTTCTTGGTCTAACTTGTCTCTGAATCACCAATTATCTTGAAGCATTTGATCCTTTGATCAACTTATTCTAGCTCCCCCTCAAACAAACATTACTTTCTTGGAGCAAATTATCAACTAAACAAATTATCTTCAAGTTTCTTGCTCTCCCTCGAACAAACAATCATTTCGGTGCATATTTAACAATTCATGAGTTTTTTCATGCTCCCCCTCAAACTATGAACAAACTTAACTATCCAAACCATTCAATCTTAAACTTTTCCTTTATTCTCAATTATTATACAATCTCAAACTCTTTTACTTATCAAACAATGGTCATTTATCCAATAAATCTTTTCATAATCGACCATATACTTTCAACAACTAATAATAATCTTGAAACATATCAATCTCGAAACAATCTTTCAACCTATCACAATAATTATTCACTCCCTTCACCTAAACTAATAATCCTTTGAACAACCAAACACAAACAATATCTACCAATCAAATTCTACCTAATACCTTGAACTCTGTCTATCAATCATTTAATCATTTCTCCCCCTTATGATGAATATGTGAAATATGTTCATCATACAATGATGATTGATAGCATAAATGGTAAATGACAACAAACAACAATCAAACAGCTTATCCCAATCCATTTCCCAATTCCTAATGGACCTATTGGTGAACTAGAATTTGAGGTTGCGTTGTTGGAAAAAGATTGTTATATGGTGTTTGTGTTCTTTGTGTTTGTGTGAAGAAAAATAAAATCTGGATAAAAATGATCTGTTAACACAACCAAAAATCGAATGGATTAATGATGTGGCCTAAAAATACAATTACTATTTTTAGTACTTCCCATTATCATCGAGAAATGCACAAAGCTTATCCCTAAATGGTTCAGTCTATGGCTTTTCAACCTATAGATTGCTGTAAAGAATGTAATTCATGGTCAGTGTCACAAAGGCGTTCGATAACCATGCTGTAAAGAATGTAATTCATGGTTAGGAAAAGTATTGCTTCACTGGGTCCATGAAGTCTTCTTCAATATCGAGAAATCAACAAATGAAATCTGATAGAAACGTGTTAACCCGGCTTTTTGAGAATTTTGGGCAGGGCTTTTGTTTCTTTTAGCCATTTCTCACATCATATCACCGTAACCTCGCACTTTTTAACTACTCCCTCATGTCCTATATGCACAAATATCATCTCACTCATATACCCTCGCAATCTAGAAATGAGAATATAACTCCGGGGTTGGATCTCATCGACGGTGATAAGATCATGGAGTTTTTATGGGTGGCCTAAACTCTCGTGTGCAAATCTAACACCGAACTTCAATCAAGATGATAGAAAATGGTTTGCATTTCATCCAAAGTGTTTAATAATATGACAAAAGAGTTTGAACACTTGGAAGTTTTGGTTTTACAAGCAAACTCCCCCTAAATATATGCATGATTTGAACAAATCGTTTTGCATATAAAGGGTGAGTAAAAAGTTTAAGAGTTGCTCACAAACATTAAAAAATTAGACTACAAAGACAGTACACAAAGGCGTTCGATGACTTGCATCTCATCCTAATACTTTGTGAGTAACTAAAAGACAAAGTAAATAAAATGATAAAAATAGAAAATCTTTTTGGATTTTTCAAAAATACGAAAATGAAAATATTTTTGGATTTTTCTAAAAATGAGAAAACTAAAAGTCTTTTTGGATTTTTCTAAAATAAAGAAATTACGAAAACGATTTTAGCACGGGTTATACACTGATGTGTGTATAAGCCACTTTTCATCAAATCACTTTGAAATTACCTTTGAACCCATTTGAAAATAGGCCCAACGGTTTTTGATTTGTTAAAAGACCAAATGTAAGTCTTATTGATTTGATGAATTGACGTTGCATTCCACGGAAAACTAAAACCCGGTGGTTTAATTGAAAAGAGTTTTCGTGGAAGCAACGGAGAAAAATCATTTGATTTCTTTGAAAAACATCCAATCTTGGGAGATGGAGTTGAAAAATGATTTTTCGAACCAAAATCATTCACTTTTTGCACGACTGCTTTCACATGATTTGGTGCAAGATCAAAAAGTTCCGAAAAAGAATATTTGAATGATTTTGACTCAGTTGACTTAGATTTTAAAATCGGTTTCCATTTAGATTTCGTCAACTGAGATTTGGCTTGAGAAATGTGATCAGAATTATCTTCGAAGGATTATTAAGACACTGAAGTAGTTGTTCCATCAAAATTTAGTTTCTTAGCAAACTTCTTACCCTTTCACCAACCTTCACCGTTCAGAAATCTGAGAGCATCACCTTGTTCAAAATCATACCGCGCTTAAAACCTTATGTTTATCTGATTGATTTTATCAAGAATAAGATAGAAATCGAAGAGAGAAGAATGAAGATGAAGTTGTTGATGTTCTTGTCTCTTTCTATGTACATGTTTCCCCTATTTTTTTATTATTATTATATCGATAGAAACAATGAAAGATGCACGTGTCTACAACTGTAGCGCAACTTTTCTTTTCTGTTTGACATTTTCAATTTTTATTAGATGTCGAGTTAAAAAAAACATGAATTATCCATCTAAAATTTGAAAATAAAAACAAGACTAATCATATTAATTACTAATCCATCTTTAAACACTGTACAAATTCACAATCCAGCTTCAAATTCTGTGAAAAATATTAAAAATCATCTTCAAAATTAAACTCAAAAACACAAAAATTTTAACAAAATCGGTTAAAATTATGTTCGTAGATCGTTTGGATTCACCGATTAAGCTCTTATACCAAATGTAATAAAAGATAATGAGCTTAATAGTGATAACAATGGTGGAATGTGTGTTTTAGTGTGTGTGGGTAATAGGAGGTAGAATATGAAGTTAGAGAGAGAAAGTAAGTTAGAGAGAAGGATGTATGGGATTATGTGTAAGGCTTATTACAATTTGTGTTATGGAGGGGTATTTATACAAATCTCATAATTAACACTAATACCCCTTCCATAGATAGAAATATTACAATTTAACACCATTTATATTTCTAACAGATAGGCATCGATCAATTCATTTACCGGTTTTGAATTTTATATAATTTAGCGTTTGTAAACTTTTATGGTTAATATTAGAATTTAAAAAATTTGTAATTGTATGAAATACATTGTTTTGATATATATGAAATGCACTCTTTTGCTATTTGTGTATTTTTTTTGTATTATGAGCTAGATTAATTGTTATTTAATGTGTGGATATTAATAATTTTTTAAAAAATAAAAAAAAATTTGAACCATGACACGCAAAAAAGGTGTCATAAAAGAGTGTGATAAAAGTATGTCGTAAAAAAGTGTCATAAATTCATAACGCGCCAAATGCGTGTCATAAAGTTTTATGACGAGTCGATTTATGACGCGCCAAACGAGTTAATATATATGAAAATTATTTTTTGATTGTTTTCTGAATTACTTATATGTAATTTTGAAGTTTATAATTGTGTAGAAGCATGGATTATCATCCGTTATACAATTATGTGGAGATTTGGATTCTTGATCACATGTGCACGAATATTGCTATGATCACATATATGCAAGTCGATCACATGTAATCATAGCAATATTCGTGAACATGTGATCAAGAATCCAAATCTCCATATAATTGTATAACGGATGATAATCCATGCTTCTACACAATTATAAACTTCAAAATTACACATAAGTAATTCAGAAAACAATCAAAAAACAATTTGCATGTAAAGAATAATCATCGGTTGGGCTTAATTTGAAAAGTTCTCAAAGGTTCTCGCAGAAAAAAGGTTCTCAAAATAACTTTTCACTATATATATATATATGGGTTTTGATCATTTGAAAACTAAAATTTCGTGAAAACTAGAAAACTGACAAAACACACTATGATCGAATTTAACACAATGTGTTTTTAATATGTATTTCGAAAACACAATGTGTTAAGTTCATATCACAGTGTGTTTGAACAATTTTCCGATTTACAACGCTATCAAAAACACATCGTGATTTAAAACTTAACACAACGTATTTTAGGTTACACAATAAAAACACATTGTGTTTTATAAAAACACATTGTGTTAAATTCAGATCACAATGTGTTTTGGTCAGTTTTCTAGTTTTCACAAAAGTTTAGTTTTTAAATGAATATTTCACACATACACACACACACATATATATATTATATGTATCCGTAAATGTATGTATATGTATGTACATTTTGTACTCCAGTTTTTTTGTCATAAAATTTATTATCCTAAACTTGTTTTTATTTTAGTTACATGTACATATATAGTTATTATTATTTAATCACTTGTATATACATAAGGATTTATAAACATATATATTTGTGTTTATATACACTTTAATTTGCTTGATAAATGAATTGTTGGATATTTGTAAGGATTTCTAGTTGCTATCACGACATATGAACCTTAAATAATTATTTATGTAATCTTAACTTCTCGCATAAAACTTTTTGGTTCATTGACATTTCATCAAGTTCAATTAGAACTAATATATAGCTTGGGATTGTCTTGAATGATTATAGTTATTGTTTATGGCATTTCTAAGACAACTGACTTCCTTGGCATTCTATTGAACTAGAGGGCAAATATCACCATGCCTTAAATGTCTAGAAGGCCAATTCTATTAATAAACCTCTAGGGATAGATACCTAGATAATTATAAGTAAGTTGTCCTAGTCGAAATTGAGGGTTGTTATATCGGCAGAAATGGATGATTATGAGTATGGGGTGAAGTGTTCTCCCTTAGAACAAAAGCTGGACCATCTCACCTTCAAGTTGTCCATTGAGGACTTGGTGAAAATTAGAGAAAAGGAGATTGCGTTTAAAAGGAAAGAAATTCTGGCTGGAGTTTTGAAGGTTGAAAAAGAGTTGTCAAGGCCACCCACAAAGACCAAAGTGACTGGACCAAGATCATCAAGAAAAAGCACTCGTGATGCTGATCTCTCAACATTCAAACCAATTTCTGAAGATGTTGTAGATCCAGAATAAGTATGAAAAGGATCGGTATGAGCATTACATGAAGCATAGATCCAATCCTGCCAAAATAGTTGATATTGATGTAATTAAGGAGGATGGATTGAGATTTTTTGATTTGATTGTGAAAAGAGAAGGGTATAATCAGGTTTCAGTGCACGAATTTGGGATTTCTGAACATAAAGAGATGATCCAAATTCTGAAGTCAAAGCCTAAGTCTCATCTCATTGGTGCATGGTTGTCAAGAATTCAACAAAAGATGAAGGCCAAGGTTGAGATAGAAGAAAGATTATTTGGAAAGAAGGATCACTCTCCACTGAAAAGGAAAGCTACTGAAGCACCTTCAGGCTCAAGGGCTGCCAAGAAGTAGTTCATGTTTCAGTTTTATCATTTACTTGTATTTTATTTACAATTGTAACAAACATTTCAGTCTGTATATATATGTTGCAAATTGTAGCCAATAAGTAGATTATAAATTTAAGTTAGAAAAATCACAAGAAAAATTCTGAGGCATCAAAGATCTATAAGATATCCTTAGAAAATTTTTACAACTTAAGCAAAAAACTTGTATTTCAAACTTACAAACATGTATAGATAGAAGTCTGAGATGCATGCAGTATTCAGAACAAATAGGGGGAGTTTGTTAGGTCAAAAATCGACCAACTATGATTTGTTCAGAAATAGCTGAAGTTCAGTGAAGATACTTGTACAGAATTCTGAAGCCATTCAGAATAAGTTCACTGAAGCTTCACTTCAGATCAAGATCAGCCCAATCTGAAAGCATTCATTCTGAAGTCGAAGTGTGGAGACTGAAGAAAGAGAATTATCTCAGAAACAGAGCTCAGAGAAGATTCTATCTAATCGAATACTAAAGCATCTCAGTGTAAAGTATTTACAACACTTTACACTGATTACGAGGAAACCTTTTTACTTTATCTCTCTTTATCCAGTTATTTACAAAACACCTGGTAAAGTGATAGATTGAGTAAAAGGTTGGGAATAAAGTGTGAAACGTCACATCAAATGACTTTCACACTTAACCTTAACACACACTTTTAAGAAATCAAATTGAATTCCTTAAAATGTATCCCAACCAAGTATTGTACTTCCAAGTCCACATCAGCATGGACTTTGGCTATAAATACAAGGCTTCTCACAACTTGCAAAATGTTGGAACTTTTGACATTGCAACTTATGAGATATACTCCAAGTAATTCTTACAAGTATTTCCAGGTTATTTAGATCACTTGTATTTCAAGATTGTTTAGATATTTTCACATTTGTGATTATCTTTGTTTCACAACAACCTTGTATTTGTTTATATCAATAAATCAAATACATTGAAAAGTACATTGTGTCTCAATGTCATATACTTGATTATATATAATATTTATATAGTTTCAACACTTTACGTTTCTTGCAATTTACTTTCACTTAATTATTTTGTTGTTAACATCCTTATGTGGATCATACTCTACACTGGTCTTATTACAGATTAAAGTTGCTTGCCAGTCGGGTTTACTTGTTCTACATCTTAATTTGGAACTCACAAACAAACCACTTCTTTTATTTTCAAATATAAAACAAATCACTTCTTTTATTTTCAACTTTGCAGCTTTTAAAATATCTAAACTATCATTCGTTTATGGGTTAAATCCATAAAAAGGTAACCTATTTACACGAAATTCCTATTAAAGGTAACCTATTTTGTTTTCGTCTATTTAAAGGATCCTATTTTCAAAAAATTCCTAATAAAGGGTATCTCGTTAGTTTTTGACAGACGAAACTCGTTAAGTGCCACATCATCGATGCCACGTCATCGGTTTTGCTGATGTGGCACTTGACTTTGACCGGTCAAAGTCAAGTCAAGTTAAGTGCCACATCAAAGTCAAGTGCCACGTCAGCAAAAATGATGATGTGACATCGATGACGTGGCATTTAACGAGTTCCGTCTGTCAAAAACTAATGAGATACCGTTTATTAGGAATTTTTTGAAAATAGGATCTTTTAAATAGACGAAAACAAAATAGGTTACCTTTAATAGGAAATTCATGTAAATAGGTTACCTTTTTATGGATTTTTCCCTTCGTTTATTTATAATTACTTAATATACCTACAATAACTTTAAGCATTATTTAAAACATACACATTTCAACCTATAAAATAACTACATTACTTTTATATCAATTACTTTTACATTAATAACCACACCGTTGCCTCCATCATCTCTACTTTTCGCCGTTGTCAATGTTGTCACATTGTGAGATACCCTTGTGTGTAGATTTATTGGTCATTTGGTCCTATCAAGCTCGACGTTACCCTGGGTCGGGTTAAAACAAAATAAGGTTGGTTGGGCTGTAAGACCCACCAACATGAGAATGGGCCTATATATATATGTCCAAATACTCACACAGAAAAGAAAGCAAACAAAAGAACCAACCGGAACAGACATACATAGTGGTGGTTTCTACCCCCTCTCTCTCTCTCTCCCCCAATCATCATTCACCTTTTTCAGCACTTTTTTTTTTCTTCACACACTTTTATTACAAAGATACTACAGTTTAGGGTTTTGTTGTGACTATAAAAATATTGGTAGGAAAAAAGAAAGATGTATGATTTCTTTCTTATCTCTACTAGCGGTTCTCACTAGCTACAATCATCTTCCACAAAATATATAAGAGTGATATATAATAGTAATAATAATAGTAGTTGAAGTGTTGTTTAATAAATGACAGAGAAGGATCTGGAGGATTACTATAGTCACTTTACGACTTCTTACAAATCTCTTCAGATCAATAGCAACTTCTTTAGGTATGTATTTTTCTATTATTGTAATTTCAGCTGCTTTATTTATATATTTAAAATATTATTGTTATTGTGGTTGTTTTTTTTTTTTATATATAGATATTTTTAATTATTTATTAGCTATTTGAAAATGGAACTCATGGAGTAGAAGTGATAACTTTTAGGATGTAGGTTTTCTTATGTTATTATTCTTTGAGGGATTTGTTAAAATGGGGAAATTTTGGTTGCGAGAACTGCGAGTGGCTTACTGTTGTGTGAAGATGCCAAACTGGATGATTAGCTTTAGTCTCACTGTACTTGACTAGAGTATCCGGGTCAGTGGTACCGTTTTAGCCATCTAGGGTTTGCCATCCTCTGCATAATACATAAATCCCTGTAGTATTTTACCAATATTAAAGTTGGGTTTATTTTGAGCTTATTACAGGTACAACTCGTCTTTCAACTGGATTTGGATTTTCCGTAGACAGCGTTAGATTGTTTCTCCAGTATTCATGTTGCCAGAGGGGTAGTTAAGCTATGGGTTGTGTTAAGGCTGCTAAGCTTTTCAAAGGTATGTTATATTGTGTAAATAAGTTTTTTATCTTCATAATGTCATTTCGCTACTCTTATTTTGCCATCACTATTAAATTTTCCGTAAGTTAGTTTATCACTCACCAGATTATATGTGTGTGCTAAATCGAAAATTTAATGTGCCAAATGGGCGAGCTTTGTTGTATCTTTAATGTGCCAAATGGGCTAAATCGAAAATTTAATCTAAGAGGAGATTAAGTTTGTGTAATTTGGAAAAGTAGGAACGATTGCATCTTCTCAAACAAACAAGCATCTCACATGATGCAACTTTTTATATAGTTTTGAACTGTTTACCATTAGCTAACAAGTGCTGTTTGATTGCAGGTTCATTATGTATTAATATCTTTCTGTTAACTATCTTGAAATCCAGTTTTCTAAATGTAATTGCTGAAGAGCTCCCTCCTGCATCTCAGCTAGTTAGTCTTCCTAGTTCGGGAATATTTGAGCCTATAGAAATATCACCTTCAGTTTTACCACACTACCCCTTCCTGGGGAAGACTTTGCCACCAATGTATCCTTTCTTCCCAAAAACATACAAACCAGTCTTAACTGGTAGATGCCCGTTTAATTTCTCATCCATTTCAAGTATCATGGAAAAAACAGCATCCGACTGTTCTGCACTTTTAGCACCACTTGTAGCAAATGTTATATGTTGCCCACAGTTTGGCAGTTCACTTCACATATTTCAGGGGCATTATAGTAAAAATTCTGATAGTTTAGTTCTACAAAATACAACTGCTGATGATTGTTTCTCAGATATTGTGGAAGTTCTGGCCAGCAGAGGTGCAAACAGCTCAGTACCAGCTATTTGTTCTTTCAAATCATCTAATTTAACTGGTGGTTCGTGTCCTGTAAAGGATATAAATACGTTTGAGAAAACAGTAAATACAAGCAAATTATTGGATGCTTGTAGTGTAATTGATCCTCTTAAGGAGTGCTGCAGATCAGTTTGTCAACCAGCAATTATGGAAGCTGCTTTTCAGATATCTTCATCACAATCGACTGCTAATTTGAACACGGACACGGGCTTATCTACCCATATTGATGTGCTTAACGATTGCAAAAGTGTTGTGTATTCATGGCTTTCAAGGAAACTTCCATCAGATGCTGCAGATTCTTCATTTAGAATATTATCTGCTTGTAAAGTCAACAAAGGTATTTACACATTGATGTTTGGTTTTTGTATAAAACGAGAGTTTTGTTCATGTTCGTTTATTTAACTACGAACAGATATTTGTGAATGTTCATTCATTTAACTAAACGAACGAATACGAACAAACTTCTCGCCAAACGGTTCATGAACTATTCAGTTCGTTTACAGCCCTACACTGAAATATCAAGAACCCAGCTCATGGATTAAAAAAATAGACTAATGTATAGGTGTGTATATGACCCAAAAGTTTGATGATAATTACGTGCGTGCCACTTATCAACAGTAGAAAACGATACTTAAGGTGGCCGAAACAACATGACGTTTAACACAAACGCTATCATGATCGAGGGTTATATAAATATGAAGGCTATATTCTTTTAGTTGGTATCAAGGTCGGGAAACTTGTAACTCTGACTCTCCTCGGAGGCAAGAATTTTCAAGAGTTAGCAGCTTCTCGGGGAGTGAGGGATTACTCTGATCTGAATATTCTAAATAAAAGTACTATTGAATTTATATAGGTATAAAGATAGACTATAACATAAATGCAGTTGTTTAGAAACATTAGCTTACTCCTTCAAATACTTCAAACATATTAGTATACATTCAAAGTTCAAATACCTTAAATGAAGGGAAAAAAAAAAGAGACTGACTTTGACTAGTTTTGGAGTTTGACCCTAGATTGTCCAGCTGACCAATTTTTTAGTTTGAGTATAGAACAATCGCCTCAGCTCTGCCCTGAGTTGCGATTCCTCCCCGATCTCTCGGCCGAGATGTCTCAATTTTACAGCACTGGTTATTATGTAAAATTATATGTGAATGATATATGAATTTATATTGCAGTTTGCCCTTTGGATTTCAAGCAGCCAATTGAGGTGATAAAAGCTTGTAAAAATGTGGCAGCTCCAAGTCCTTCATGCTGTAGTTCATTGAACACATACATTGCAGGAGTACAAAGGCAAATGTTAATTACAAACAGACAAGCGATAATCTGTGCATCATTTTTGGGGTCCATGCTAAGAAAAGGCGGAGTACTAACAGACATATATGAGCTTTGTGATGTCGACTTGAAAGATTTTAGCCTCCAAGGTATATGACTTTCTATAGGTAAGAGGTGGCAAAACAAACGGGTTGGGTAACAAGTTAAAATGGTGTTCCGTCAAAGCAGTTAGCGTTGGGGGGTCAAATGGGTTTGGGTTAAAGCAATAATTATTTTATTGCAGGTTATAAATAAATGAGTCAGTCCCACATCACGACGTTAATCTATTTCTTTGTTATATATATTTAAAAACAATGTGTGATGCTATCATAATGCAAGTTGTCTGATGATAAAGGTAACAAGGGGGTTATATGCGAGTTTGATGTGTCAAAAATGACAGAGTATTGGAAATGTAAAACAATTATCATCCTTTATGGCACCTAATGTAGGTGATGCTAACTTCACCTAAATTACCCCATAATTAAGGTGTTAAATGTGATTACAAAAATTATAACGAAAATAATTATTTTTTGGATAACTTAATTGGTTGATGTTTGACTTGTTTTAGTTTAACGAAAATAATCTGTTTCCTTTTCTGGTCAAATCTTTTTAGTTTTACCCTTTAACCTGTAAGTGATTAAACATAGCCTAGATCAACTGATCTATAGGTGAAAGGGTCAAAGTTTCCACATATATAACTTTGTTATTATGCATTTGATGCTTATCTGTTTTCACCTCATCTGATCTTTTTCTTTTACCTTGCACGTGAATACAATGGTTGGCACTGAAGTAGCTTATGGAGAAGAAGGTGATCTCTATTGCCTTCTGTTATTTGAGTCTGCTTTTACTTTACATGCACTAGGATATAAATTTTCAGTATGCAACTACGGTGTTTGAAATATGACTTCTCTGTGTTTGTAGCTTATTTATGCGGAAGTATGTTTAGGTGTATGAATCGGTTACTTTCCAATAACTGAAACTTAACTACTTCTTGGGACATGTTTACCAGTTAAAGTTCAACTACATAGAAACTAGCTACATTATGCCCTACTGGAAAGAGCATACAAGAATATATTTAGTTTATATCTCTTTTTTTATTATTATTATATGAACATGTTTTTCTTCGGGTGAGGATTCCCTCAAGTTAGTAATAACTTGAGGGGTAAAGTTAGGGCAATCTCAACCCTTGAACTAAAATCAACTGTCAAGATTCAATGGTCATTTTTGAATCTTAACCTTTGCTTTTAAATCAATGTTCAAGATCCCTTCAACTTTACCCCTTGGGATAACTTGAGGGAATCTATACCCTTTTGCTTCACTATGATCATACATATGTTGTTTGGTGCAACAAGAGCCCCCCTATGTGGACATGGGATATACATGGTTCTAGTTTTTTTTATTAAATTAATTTTTTTCTATTTTGGATTTTTGGTGTCTTACAAGAAACACATTTGTTTTATTTTATCTACATGTGACTGCAACCTAAAATGAGTTCTGTGAAAAGTCTTATGATTTCATTAAGAGAAACAATATCAAATGTTACATTTATTGATTTAGGATGTTATGTACTTCTGTTCATGCAGGGTGTCTACTTAGAAGCTTGCCTGCAGATGTGGTGTATGACAATTCAAGTGGGTTCAGCTTTACATGCGACTTGAGTGACAATATTGCTGCTCCTTGGCCTTCATCATCATCCATGGCATCATTCTCCCTATGTGCTCCTGGTAATTTACCAAGGCCATTTATTGTCCTCAGATATATTTATCTAAGATCGGGGGACAACTCTCTCTCCGCTTCTGCGTGTGCACTCATTAAAAATATAAATCGTGTGGTTCGGCAGCCTGGGGGTACCTTGGGGTGAATAAAGGTTGGGTTTGCTTTACCGAAAACACTTTCCGTTCAATCCATGTAGCTTTAAAATAAATTTGATATGTGAAATATGATCACATAAGCTATATCGTTTCAGATTTTGATTAAAGTGAAGTAGCAGGTCTTAGCTGCAATATTGTTGTAGGATTTAGGAATAAAACATAACCTGGAACAATTCATTCATAAATAAATGGGTCAAAGTTCTCACCTCCATCAGAAAATAAAGTTAAACCAAAGTAATAAAATAGTCACTGAATTATGGTGATTGTTTTTCATTCCTTTTAGACTTTTTGATCTGAACAAGGATAAATCACATATAACATGATTTATATATCCTAATGTTAACCATCTTTTTTTGGCAGAGATGTCATTGCCTGCCCTACCAACATCAGAGACAGTATATCCTGGTGCGTATCTCGTAACTTAAGAGTGTTAGATACTAATGTTAATTTTATTGTTGACAGATGTTTTTGTCAGAAATTGCTATGATATACCCCTCTTCTGCCTTTGAGGCTTGAGTTTAATACTTTATACTACACATAATAAATGCATCC
Source organism: Erigeron canadensis (assembly GCF_010389155.1). NCBI lineage: Eukaryota > Viridiplantae > Streptophyta > Magnoliopsida > Asterales > Asteraceae > Erigeron > Erigeron canadensis. The sequence continues at coordinate 11,644,853 of NC_057766.1, forward strand.
AAACACTATTTAAATGGATGTGATATGCGCATAATACGTACCTCTTAACCATACACAATAGAGTTGACGCTATGCAATGTACTAGCTGTATATGTAGATGTAGGTAGCTAGGTTTTGTTCCGCACATATGACGTCACTTATATATAGAGAGAACTCTTCAGTGACACATAAGTGGTAATTGCTTTATATAGAGAGAACTCTTCAGTGACACATAAGTGGTAATCGCATGTGTCCAAATATGGAGCGCTAAATTGGGAACTTTGAAAATCCCAAACTGGGAAGCTTATACATATTTCTCAAAGGATCTAAAACAATTGTCAATTTCTCTTGGACCACGCAGGGAAAAACACCTCTTATTAGTCTGCTTTTTACATGCTCATTCTTTTACCGCAAACTATTAAAAGTTGTAGTGATTGAAAGTCACTTTTATTGTATCTAAAGCGAATACTAATGTGGATGTGCAGGGTGCGACGGGCTTCTTTTGAATCTCCTCATAATCGTCTTTGCGCTTTTTATAGTTCATTTGAATGGTTAGTTGGGGAGGTAAGAAGAGAGTTTAAATTAGAGACCGATTGGAAAGTGAGTAGGTGTATATTTTGAGACATGATTTTCAATGTATAGTGTGTCCATTTATTATTGGTTTTTGTTTTTGTTCCTGTTATGGGGAATGCTACACTAAATAGTTGTATGTCTGTTTATAAATGTGTAGTGTATATATATGATAGATCACCCTTTCAGTCAACGAATGTTCATTTAATAGATCTCGGTCCAACTGTCCAAGTACTTGTTCTTCAAGACAATTTTAGATTTAAAAGGTGTAATTAAAAGTAATTTATTAAATAATAATGGTAGATTGGTAGATGTGATTTGTGTATGTTACCTTTACGTAATCATTCCATTTTTTATCGAATGTCCCCGACAACTTAAGCATATGAATTAGCGGTGGTACTGATACTAACCCTAATGTCTCCGAATAATCCTCATACAATAATACTATAATTACTAAAAATATTATCTTGGTATCAGTTTACCACCAATAAGTTTTTGTATAGTGTCGTATTGCGTAGTATTCGATTTGTGGTTAATGTGCCCTATGGGTTATGCGATGTATTCAGCCATGTTGCACGTTAGTTGGTGGCGAAATGGTCATGTCGCTGGAATTTAAACCCATCTTTGGACCGAATTGGTCTATCCTTTGATACAAGCACAAGTTTGGTTTATTCGTTTCATTTTGTGCATTATTATTGTATTCGGTGTTGAAATTTTGTTACAGCATGTATCCTGTGGTCTTTTTTTCATGTCACAACTTATATGGATGTCAGGTTACATTGATGTCATATTGTTACTTGTCATGTTTGGATGAGTGCGAAACTAGATACATGAAATAACATTTTTTTAAATTTGAATGTACACGATGGAATGTTCTTCAAATACAAACGATAGCAAGGACTATAATGTCCAATATTAACAGACAGTTATTTCAAAAAAGCAAAAAAGTAATGATAGGGTTGTCATTAAGGCTGACAATTTTGACACGAAACCTGTTAACATGACACGACCTGTTCTTAACAGGTTTCGTGTTTGACCTTAACAGATTTCGTGTTTTAACAGGACCTGTTAAGATTTGTTAAAATTTGTGTCTTTAACAGGTCTGAAGTTGTTAAGACCTCTTAGAAACTATTATAATTATATATATATACAATTAAAAAGTAAACCTTGATAAAAGAAATTTAACTCATAAATCTAACTACCACCACAACACTTCTAATTTGAAAAATTCAACCCAATTACTCCCTTCACTTTATATATATATGTACTCCAACTTCCCGCCCAGATTCAACCACAGATTTGTGACTACAACTTTCTAAATCAGATTTTTTGATCACATCTATAACTACGAGACTGACTTTCACGACCAAATTTACCAAAATGGAAGATATTTTCAGAATTTACTCAGAAATTTCTTTTTTGTTACCCAAATGCTTATAAGTTAATGCTTATAAGTTAATTTTATTTGATGATGACTTTCTTTCTTTGATGATATGTTTTTTTTGGTTAATTGTTTATAATGCTTTGTAGCTACAGTAACACAAGGAAAGTTATAATATTAGAGTTCTGAATCTATTAAGTTTGTTTGACATAATTTTAAATCTATGTATCTAGTTTTGTATGTTACTAACTCATGGGGCTTTTCGTTTATGATGTTGTATGATTGGAAAATAATGAAAGAGCTGTGTTGTTGCTAGTCAATCAAGATGAGATGTATGTTAACAGGTGAGGTAACCTTTTAATTTTCGTAAAAAAAATGACACAAATAGTTAACAGGTCGTGTTCGTGTTTGACCTTAACAGGTTCGTGTCTTAACAGGTTTCGTGTGACCTGTTATGTCACCCTTAGTTGTCATTAAAAAAACTCTAACAATAAGGAAAATGATAATGACAACCCTAACAACTTATTACATGCATAAAAAATAGTATTTTTATATATCAATAACTGCCATCTGAATTTTCACATGACTAAGTACAAATTTTAATGCATCAAATTAATTAATATTGAAAGCCTTAAGTGCCACGGAATCGAGAGCTCCAAGTGGGCTATTTTTTGTAAGCAGAACTAGCGATGCGGGATGAACCAGAAACCGGGTTACGGTGTCAAACTACGCGCAACAATACTCTAACAATAATAATAGACTAGGGGTTTAAAATAACCTTGTTATCTGTAACAATAAACACGTATAAATTTCGGTATTAAGACTAGCGGTTCCCGAATAATTCTGATATCATAATACTCCATGAACAAAAACAGATGAAAATGTTGTCTTGGTAATTTACAACCAACATTTTTTGTATTATAACTAGTAGTACTAAATTTGTAATCGATATGCCCCATGGATTTCTTGTGGCGTATTTATCAGCCACGTGGCACCGTTAAAATGTTTGAAATGGTCACATGGCCAAACTCAAATTGATCTTTGTACCGATGCAGATACTAGTTACTTTTCAATATTGCGGAATTAATTTTTACTTAATTTGAACGCTATAATAACTTTTCTAATTGGACAAATGGCTCAAAAAGATATTCATTTTGTCTATTTTTTAATCTTAAGTATCTTATTTAAAAAATCAATTAAAGGTATTCAATTTTTTATGGGAAATGATATTCGTACCATCATTTTTTATGAATGTACCACAATAAACAAATTATATAGCTGACTGTACAAGCCAGTAATGCACAGTTGTGGTACATCCATCAAAATAAATGATACGAATATCACTTCCCTTTATATATTGCCATGATTTCATTATTATTATTATTTTTTAAATGAGAGACCTATTGCTCTCTTTCTCAATTATTAACACGATAAAACTAAACAAATATCATGTATCTTAGGCTAAAAGAAGTAGGGCTAGTTGGAAAGGAAGGGATAAAAGTCATATGGCGCTATGTAAGCAAGAGAGTTTCGGTGGGAAAAGGGGGGAGTGAGGCAAGTTTGATGTTGGGGGGAGTTGTGACACTTGTCACATTCCAATCATTGGGTTTTTTTTTCACCAAAAATTAATATTTTTAAAAATAAACATCTTACTATAAATAAAAAATACAAACATAGTAAAATAAAAACTACTTATTAAAGTTTAAATACATGATTCATAAAGTTCAAACACATGATTAATAAAGTTCAAATACACACCATACAACATATTAGAATAAAAACTAGTCGTCATCGCTAAAGTATGACTCAACGGTAGGCGGCACGTATTCTTCCTCGTCCGCCCTCATGCTATTCTCCCATACATGATCCACCAAATCAGCCAATAACATGTTATGTGTTTTCCTGCTTCTAACCGCATTTGAGTTCTCAATCCGCTTCTCCATTGGAATTTCTTGCATCCAATATTCCTCGTTTAAAGTCGGGTCGTGCTCGTAGAAGTCTTGGCAGAAAGCTTTGTCTTCATCCTGCAAAGTCATGTTATGTAAAATAATACATGTATATAACACGTCATATATCCTCACTTTGGTCCAAAACCGTGATGGAAAGCTAATAACTTTCCAACGCTTCTTCAACACGCCAAAAGCTCGTCCAATATCCTTTCTCGCCGACTCCTGTTTTTTCTTGAAGTATTTTCTTTTGTCATCAATTGGGTCGGTTAATGACTTCACAAAGGTAGCATACTTTGGATAGATGTCATCACTCAAATAATATCCGGCTTTGTAATAATTGTCGTTTGCATAAAAAGGAGCTGCAATTTATAAATTTAATACGTTATATAATGTTGAAGTTTATACTAATTATAATGTCAAATTTTGTAATTCTAACCTGTAGGTGCCAACCCGGAAATAAGTTCTTCAAGTATGGGCAACGACTCAAATACGTTGATGTCATTGTTTGAACCTTGCTGCCCAAAATAAGCGTTCCAAATCCGCAAATCAGTCGATGCGACAGCCTGAAGTATCATGGACGGCTGCCCAATATCCCCTCGTGTATGCATACCACGCCATGCGGTAGGACACATCTCTCACACCCAATGCATGCAATCAATACTACCTATCATGATCGGTTGAACCGCCACTTGACGAAGAACTAGAAGATGAAAACTCATCGATATCTTCCATATTTGTTAAATAATGTAATGTTTTTTGTATAATTTTTGGAAGGGTTGTTGGTTTTGTTTTAGTTTTGTGTTGGTTTTTTGTGTAGGTTTAATATAGATGGGTAGTATATATATAGGAAGAAAAGAAAAGAAAAAAAAATAAATTTGAAAACTAACCATTGGGGATCAAAATCACGGAAATCATAGTTTGGTCAAAGGCATATTGGGCGAGGTATATATTCCGCCAGAAGGGAGAGGGGCGCATTCGGAAGGGGGGTGGTGTTTTGGGCGAGATATAAGGAAACACGCCCCACTCCGTATAGCCTTACCAAGTTATTCGTCTAAGTTTCATCAAAAGAACGGGGTCATCCACCTAGTTATTCCACTTTTTTGTTGACTTTTTTCTCGTTTGTCTAGATAATTTAGCCTCTATTTCTCGTCCAAACAATCCAAATATTTTGGCTAAAAATATATAAATGTTTATATCATCTGTATAACATATTTATTCGATATAATTATATCAGTTCTTGTAAATGTCTCTTTTCCAAAGGTACTCCGAGGCCATAAGTAGTTGATAACTTCACATAGATATCAACATACCATAAATGCTAAAATCGTGCCATGAAAAGCCTTTTTACAAATGAGAAGTGACCTTTAAAGTTACTCGTATGATTTTCTTTTCAAACGGATGCCATCTATTTCATTATAGATTTTGCTTTCGAGAACCTACGAGCTTTGAAGGAGGTTTTCCTTCGATTTAGTATGTTTGGGTAATTGGGAACTCATACCATAAGAATGTTCCACAGTTTTATGGAACCAAAACATGACGAGTTTTTGATTTAAACAAGGTTAGGCTGAAATGATGCCAAAACTTTACATTCTCATCTTAATGCACAAGTGTATGCAAGACTTGCTAAGAACTTTCTTTGTAGCTTTGGTCAATAATAGAACTTTGATCAGTGTAACATCCATTAATATCAGTTAGTTTGCCGTGTCGCATAATATATATCGTTAAGCTCATGTCTTTTCAAGCTTCTTCCATAGATAGAACACCCTTCTTATAACTGAATCAAGCGAAAACCCTTCTGCATAAGCACCCATCGCTGTCAATAGGTTGGTAAATTTCTCCCCATTGTCCTGTTTCATACATAACTCATTAACTCATCAAACCAGAGGAAATACTAAATCTGAGGTGGCAATTCATCCCCTTTAGCTTCCATGGGTTGACTCGATTCATGGTTTGTTTTTAATGGGTCAAACAGGTCATTTGAGTCGAAGGGTTCAAAGTCATCCAAAGTGTAGTTTCTTAATCATTTTATCACCCCCACCCCGGGAATAACAAATAAAACAGATAACTAGTCGTATTGAATAGTATGTGTCTGTAATTAAAATTTCAGATAAAACGTGTTCGATAAGTAACCCGAAGTAAACCCTACTCGATACAAAAGATTACCCTACTTGCCATCTCTAACAAAAGTGCTAGGAGATACCAGATGTAAAGGACCAACCTCGGGCTTTTTAAAAACAAGATCATTGATAGAAAATGGAACCATGTAGTGTGGAAGATCTGAACGTAACAGAGCCTGCCATAACATATCAACACGTCACAAAAACCCTTAAAAGTATAATACCAAAGAATGCATGAATGCTTTAAATCCACAAATAATTAATCAAAAAGAAATGTCCAACCTTCTATTCCATACAAAACAATAGGTTAGTGACTGTTGGTAATTTAGAATGCAAGTTGTGATGTTGCTAATAACTTACCAATTCTTTGCTCAGCAAGGCCAGCTCCTTATTTGCTATCAAAGTCTGCAATGAAAATACAAAAAAATCAGTTATAAATTGTCTGATTGTGATACGAACCCATCCCATAATAGGCTCGCATCATGCCATAAGCTAGGTGTAGAAGTCACTCCCAAAAGCTAGCTCAAAGGAGGAGGGGACACCTAGGCTTATAAACCACCAACCAATCCCATACTTGGCCGATGTGGGATCATATCAGATTGTCTCATAATATAATCACAAAATTTGAAAGTTAATAACTTATTGACGTGATTGCAAACCTCTCCAAAACTTGTCAAAATACTACTAATAGCAATACACAATGTAAGTGAAGCATAATATAAGCAATTGAACCTTTTTTATTCGCTCCTCTTCAACCTGATCAATATGCTGCAACAAATTCTCCAACGAACCTGTTATATGTAGGTGAACAACTTAGAGACATCGTTTATTATACAATGACACCTGAAATAAAAACAAAACTGATATACAAACTATGGTAGAAGAAACTAAAAGACTGAAGGAAGCAGGAGGATATATAGAAAGAAGTTATTGATAGACAATTATATTTCGTCATCAAAAGTAGAACAGAAATGTAATCATTGATGTGAACTATAAACATTAAAAGTGTAAGTACCAAATCTTGATATTAGCTGCACCGCATGTACATCCCCAATTCCATCAACTCCTGCATTGACATACATTTATCAGATGCAAGAACTGTAACATATGTCATTAAGTAGCAAACAATAAGAGGCTGCAAAAATTTAGCCGGTCAGATGGTTTAAGTAAATTGTTGTTAATTTTTCTGAAACAGCTCAATATTTTATGGTTTGGAGCTTATAGGTTAGGAGTTGTTTGGGATTGCATTTCTTAATATTTTTATAAACCAAAACAGTAGTTCCAGAAAAATAACAACAATTTACTCAGATCTAATAAAATGCAAATAATCACTAGATATTTTTTGGCTGAAAAGTGATCATCTGTGATATCGTAGAGAGAAAAAGGAAATTTTGAAAAAGCATGTAGGGACATGCTTTTCAAAAAAGCCATTTTGAATTCATAAAATCTGTTTTCAAAACCAATCCCAAACAACACCTTAAAATAGCACTCAAACGACTCTTTTGCATTTTCTTAATATTTATATAAACAGGCGAGGTGTTAAAATAAGATTGCAAGAAAGTTAAAATCCTCAAATACAAAGCCATCTTTACTGATTTAATCCTTTCAAGGTAATGACATCCCTTCGTCAGCAAATGGACTGAAACTTCCATCTAATAAAACCAGCTAACATTTCATAAAATGAGCCGGAAAAAATCTGGTATATTTGTCACCAACATTTTTCATAAAACTAGCAGATGGACTGAAACTTCCATCTAATAAAACCAGCTAAAATTTTCATAAAATGAGCCGGAAACAACCTGGTATGTTATCGGATCTGTCACCAACAAGCGCCATTACATCAACAAACTGAGAAGGTTGTATTGCTCCATACTTTTTAGCAAAATCCTCCATTCCATATGAAACCATACTGTTGATACATGCCATATATCAACATATGATTGAAAGGGAAGCAGAAACCAAAGCAGCAGTTTTCAACAGCAGTTCCAGAAAAATAACAGCAATTTACTTTACCTTTTTGAGATTTGAGAACAATAAAAAAATTCAATTTTCTAAAAATAAAAAGAAGAAACTAACTCAAAACCACGAGGTGCTATTCGAAGAAGACGTAATGAAGGAGATAATATCTGGAAAAAGTCTTTATCAGGAGACACAACTCGAACCTGTGACAAAGCAACATAGCCACTACTAATTAGAACTTTGTAGCCAGTGACACTGCAGCATTTACAGCAGTTTGATAGACACAAGACTATTAAACCTAGGTTATTAGGTTTCCTATATTAACTCTCTCCGTCCAATACTAAATCTACTATACCTTCTATTGAACCATAAACAATAACGGTCCATACATACAAAGGCAACTACCAAGCTATAACAAAAGAACAATAGAATAATATCACGTATATAAAGAAGTTACAGTTACCTTAAATCCAGCATCAACACTGCGTAAGGCCATGGTCCCGATAACATCATCAGCTTCAACGCCGGGAACCTACCTTGAAAAATAAATGCATCATGAATAAAAGAAAACACAATGGATAAAGATTAAAAGAATTACTACAGGTGGGAAAATAAACCCTTTACTTATGAAGAGGTCAATTGGGTGAAAACATAAAATAGATGCAAGGGGAACATTCCGAATGGGTTGAAAAGCGCAAAAGAGGTAAAAAGCAAATAGAAAATATAAATAAAATGCATGCAGCCACATACCATATTTAAAGACTCGCATTATCATTTCAATAAATATAGTTTTTAAGATTATACAAGTCAAGTGATATTGATTTTGGGATTTCTAGCTCAGAAATTTTAATCTTTGGTGCTGCCTCTTGAGCATCTGAAAATAATAAGGGTTTATACTGGAGCATGGGAGTCCAACACTCCAACACTGGATCCACACAATGATACAAACACCATTATTTATTTAATTTTATTTAATATAACTTCATTGGAGGTATAGCCCCCAGGCCCCAGTACCACAAACCCCCTGACCCACCCATTTTGCCTACACTAAATATGACAGACCTCTTACCTCAATGACTTTGATTGACATTGCCTTGATAGAAGCTTTTAGGTATTGAAGGCCCTGCACTATCGTATCTGGAGTTGGTGGACGGTTGCTCTTGTATGAAGGGTAGAGAGTGTGACGAAAGGTCTGGCCTAAGAAAGATATGAAGAATGTGAATCTGACCAATATTCAACCAGCGTTACAAAGAAATATTATAAGTTTGTCTTATGATTATGTGATGAAGAAGCAAAAAGCTGAATAGAACGATATAATAAAGGAATTAAAGAAGCCAGCAGCGAAGAAAAATGGCTATCTAGTTGACAATAAGAGTAGTCGGAGTACATTAATCATGCAACCATAACTCTAAAAAAGGATTTTGATAAATATATACCTTATGGATATGATTAACAAGCGCACTTTCATAAGTTCATAACCATTTTTAGTGGTTAGTTGTTGATGTTAAGAGCTAACATTATGCAAGAAGCAGGGAAAAATCACTTTTGATATGTTTCTGCTATTATTAAATTTCACTAATCAAGTTGTCATAACATAAATTGAACTTTAATGGTTCTGAGCTTAAATTTAATGCGGTATCTTCATATTTATACATGGAAAATTGAAAACTCGATTTACTTAAAAAATTAAACTTTCTTATTAAAAAGATCTACAATCTATTAAATTTAACTTAAAACTCAAATTGTGTAAGATTAGAGTTTCCTATTTGAAAAGTCTTTTTACAGTTAATTAAATTTATCTTAATCTCAATTTAGATATAAAAAATATTTCTACTATTATTAAATTTAATTTATATACTAATAACTAGAATTCAATATAACATATACAGACAATTTCTAATATATGATATATATATATTAGTAATAATGGGTAACACTCCGGTAAGAACACTCTTAAAATAAGAACGGTGAGAACACTTAAAAACATCCTTTTGATGCATTAAACGTCCATAAAACTAACATAGAGCATAACTAATTATCATTATTTAAGTGTTTGACAACACATTGATCTGTCAAAATCGAAAAATTCAAGTTCTTTTTTATGCATCATTTTGATGAATATGCATTCAAGATGGATGCACAAAACAAAAACATGATTTTCTCGATTTTGACAGACCAATGTGTTGATAAACACTTAAATAATTATAATTAGTTATACACTATGTTAGTTTTATGGACTTTTAATGCATCAAAATGTAATTTTTAAGTGTTGTTCTTATTTGATTGTCCCCTAGTAATAATAACCTAATTATCTGATATGAATCAAAGGTCGTAAGGAGAAGATGGGCCTAATGGTCCAGGGGTTTAGGGCCGGTTAAGATATTATTATTATTATTATTATTATTATTATTATTATTATTATTATTATTATTATTATTAGGAAAGTATTATTATTTATTATTGTTATAGATATCCTACCTTTGATATTATTTAGTTAGCTTGCTAATCAAGCTATAAGATTAGTATTTATATAGATCATTAGGGTTGTAATATTATTATGGATGAATCAAATTGAGGTCTTATGACTTTTAGGAGATCCTTGCTTCTCGAATTGCAAGAACCTCTTTTATCGTTTTCTTGGTTTATTGTACTTATTGATACGAATCTGATTGGGTTCGTATCAATTGGTATTAGAGCCCTCAATCCTCTTGACTGTGGGTTAGACAGCAACATTTGTAAAATCAACAGCGATGTAGCAGTTAATGGCATACAAACAGGAAGGTACTGTGATTGATTACTGCAAATCGTTTCAAATACTATTCGATCAGGTTAGAGATTTCGAAAAACTTTCTGAATTCTATGGTATATACCTATTCATCAATGGGTTAAAACCTGAAATCAAGGAAATATTTGAGGACTGGAATCAATATAGCTGCACTAAGGTGAAAGATGCAATTTCATTAGCTTTAAAAATTGATTCTAATGGCTTGCGAGATTCTCTCTCCATTTGATTCTAATTCTTCTTTTCATAACCGCGATTTGGAATTTGATATCAATATCACTCTTGGGGAATTGATGAAAGATAATGAGTTCTTTAGGAATGGAAAGATTCAAGCAACGATTTTAGAAGTAAAGTAGAAGATGATGAAGTCGACATCCATGAAGAAATCGCAGATGCATTACTATATAATGAAGAACCTGATTTATGCATCAACAATGAAGATCAAATGCAACACGCTGGTGTCTTCTTGGAGTTACACATCAGCCATTAACCACATGTTAAACCAACGATGGTGGATGAGAATCAGTGTGATGTTGATCCTATCAAACCTTCGGCTATCATGGTGGTAGAATTAGGTCATCATTTCATTGAAAATAATGAGGGTACATGGGTGCTAGGTGAGAATGCCTTGCTGAAAGTTTTACTTAATCAACCTGCTACTGGGAAAACTTTTGCTCAGCAAGACAAAGTTGATATGAGGTTGAAGTGGCAGTATAAGGATTTTACTGAGCAGTCTTCAAAAGACTCTACTTGTTATAGGCTTAAGGTATGGTCCATGATTGAGTCTGTATTACAACCTTACGCTCAGCAAGTTTTGGAATTTCAAGTCATCATATGGGATCCGGGAATCACCTGAAGCAGTTTTTAAAGCCACACCTTGAGGACAAGGTGTGTTTTGGGGGCGGGAGTAATGATATTAATCAAAGGTCGTAAGGAGAAGATGGGCCTAATGGTCCAGGGGTTTAGGGCCGGTTAAGAGATCATTGTTGTTGGTGTTGTTGTTATTATTTATTATTGCTATAGATATCCTACCTTTAATATTATTTAGTTAGCTTGCTAATCAAGCTATAGGATTAGTATTTATAAAGATCATTAGGGTTGTAATATTATTATGGATGAATCAAATTGAGGTCTTATGACTTTTAGGAGATCCTTGCTTCTCGAATTGCAAGAACCCCTTTTATCGTTTTCTTGGTTTATTGTACTTATTGATACGAATCTGATTGGGTTCATATCATTAACATATTTTAATGTTTTTGCTTACTTAAGTTAAATTTACAGAGGTATAAAATCTCATTTAGCACTTAACATAAATGAAGGGTATATTCGGCAAAATCTCAATATATCAAGGGATATACTAGTCTAGAAACATATGGATAGGACGACATAAAACACGCCTAGACTTAAGACTACAGCATTTCAACCCCCATTGGTCAACTTCAGTAAATATGTAACAAGAGTTAATTTTACGACCATCATTAGAACCCACATGCAACATGCCAAGTGACCATGTGGAATTAAGTTTTAAACAGTGTCTTTTCTTATACAGAGAGAAGACAGCTTATAAGGCAATCACCATTATACCTTTCATTCATATGTGTTATTCTATGAATGAGCTGATACTCATAGGCTCATAGCTCACACTAAATCTAACATGTCAAGGATTTGAGTTCATTCATGACTCGTTTTCATCATCTGATGAAAGAGGAAGCCATTTAAAGCAACAATAAAGTAAGAATGATCCTCAAAAATTGAAATCCGAAGATTTGAAGAAAAGAAAAAGTCCAGACTTTCCTGAATTGGGACACCAAAACACATGGCACCTGAACTGAACGGAAAGAAATACGTCTTTTATGAAATCATTTCGCACGAGTCCTTTTTTAAAAATTTGAGATATGATGATTAGGAAAAACAGAAAAGAGAAAAAAGCATACCTTTTGCCATAAATTTTTGGCTGGACGACTGAGGCATATTACCAAAGCAAAACCCTGAAAATATAAGTTATCAAACTGGGCCTATATCTATGCGTATTAGCAGTTAGCAACTTAGCAATCATAAACATTCATAAACTAGCAGACAGTAGATCTGGAGGAAGTTTATAAGTAGAATCCACAAGCTCTATCAAGAATATTTTCATAGACAAAGTACGAAGAAAGTTCCTCATATCCTTGCAAGTTTCAGGTTGATGTTAATAAATGATTATGCAGGAAGAAAACACCATGATGACTCAAAGATAGAATACAATAAACTGACATAATTTAAACATATCTGATAAAACATAGCAAGGAGGGAAAAATATCATCAAATTCAAATGCCCATATGATCTAACACAGAATAACGTGAAAATAATGTGTTAGTCCCACGCCGTTGTTTACTGGTTTTATGTTTTATATCTAAGATGAATTGAGTAGTGAAGTATCAACCTGATCAAAAGGTTACAAACACTATAACACTGGCACATAAAAAATGATGGGAATTAACAACAAGAGTAGATTCCTCAAGGTTTAAGCCTCACCATCATGATCAAAAACCACCTGCATATTATAAAGATATAATGTGAGCAAAGTAGGAGAGAAAGGGGGGGGGGGGGGGGGGGGGGGGGGATAAGGATTTGATGTAGTATGAGAAGACCAAATAGCATATGCAGAAAGTAATACACAACAAGTCTAGGGAACAATCCAACATTTAGTTTCCAAAACCAAGCTTGCATTTACAAAATCCACATAACCAAAGAGAAAATCTTACCTATGAGGAATATGAGAAAATTACAAGAATAAAAATACAAATTTCGTCATTAAAATTTTATTATTGTAGGAACACTTTACTCCAATATTGACAATTGAACCGAAAGGGAAGATTGAAATTGCATAACCTCACTTCCCTAAACTAACAAAAAATATAGGAAGGGGAAGGTCCATACCGCCACATGTGAGGGGGTAAATTCCAAAACATCAATTATCTGTCAAGAAAAAATAATCAAAACAAGGAGATGTATCAGTTGCATTGTCATTTATCGATAAGATGCTTAATATAGTTATACACATAACATCAAGTAGGCGGGTAGGTCATTCGGCTCCTGATGTAAAGTTTGCTGAAAGAATTAGGGATACACGGATACAAATGAACCCCTTGACATTGCACACACTTTTAAACATCAAACAAAGGACCACATATCTTCAGATCAAACAAATAATGACAGACTCAAGCTGTATGTAATTTCCCATTCATTTGACAGGTTCGATTTATCAGAGTATGCTGAAAATGGCCCCATTCATAAGGTACAAATCTATAATATTTCTAAGACAATCCCCAAAATAAGTACCATCGAGGTCGTCCACATAGAAAGTACGTATTGAAAATAGAGCCTAAACCCCACGGCTAAAAAGCAAGAACATGGCTTACCAGTGACAAGGCCGTGGATATTGTCAATACCCAATCTCCATTACCATCCGCATTAGTCAGATGCCCATGATGTAGCTTTGCTAGCCAGTATAAAAAAGAAAAACAATTAGCATGCCTAAAATATTTGTAAACAGCGAACCAGATTCAGACTGGCAAAGCATAGCTTGTTACCAAGAAGCTTGTAATACGATCTGTAGATGATAGAGGTGCCATCAATAAGCATCACACGACCATTTGAAGAGTCGGTATTAACTAAATCATCTCTTTTCAGGGAAGAATCACAGGAGGTACTTTCCTTTGGTGACGATTCTCCTTCAATAATTCCCATATCTTTAAGAGACACAGCAGAAGCAGTTCCAGATATTTCTGATTTCAAAGAATTTGACACTTTCCGGTAACCCTGGATACCAGATTCAGATATCATTAACAAGAAAGATTGTTCTATAGCTGTCTCAAGTCTTCAAATAGATAAAAATCAGGACATGTATAGAATATATATATATATATATAGGATAGAGATCAAATAAGAAGGTACCTTAAGGAGAGAAGGTTCGTTTTTTATTTTTTTTAGCTTGTTTTTTTGAACTTTTTTTCTTTTTTTCACTTTTTTCATTCTCTCTTTAATTCACTAATCCCATAGAAAAATTCTAAAAAAATTTTAATAATATTTTTTTTTCAAAAGGGCGTAGCCCGTAAACTATAGGCGAAGCCGGTTGATCTATGGTGGAGCCATGATGGCTAAGGGCGAAGCCCGTTAGGTAGATCACCCCATCACCGATCACCCACTATGACCTATCATCCTCTATGACCTATCACTCCTACTAGCTACCCCTTACTAATATCCTTAAGGGCGAAGCCCGTACCGTACCCTTACATGTATCACTCACTAACTCGAGTTAAAAAAAAAAAAAAATGAATTTTTTTATGAATGAAAAAGGTGAAAAAATGAATAAAAAAAAAAAAAAACAAGCTAAAAAAAAATTAAAAAAAAAGGGACCTTCTCTCCCATTCTCTCCTTAAGAACCTTCTCTCCGGATCTCTACCCTATATATATATATAATTAAGCATTCTAATTCGGAGGCAGGCTCATGTACTTATTGACAAAGAAGATATGTTCTCAATTTGTATAAAAAACACGACGAAACCCACCAGTTCGAACTCCCATTGACATGATCGAAAACGACTTATTGGGGGCGAGACTAAACATTGGTTAAGACAACTGATGATACAAAACAAGTTCAAACTCCCATTGACATATCAAAACTTCTTATTGGAAACAAGACAAAATAAAATCATAAGACAACTGATACTACAAAACAGTTGCAGGCATTCCATCACAGAAAAGTTGGATTAAAAAAACACACCTTGGGAAAGCGTAAGCGTGAAGGATAAGAAGCGGGTGGTGATTTAGGAGTCTGGGTTAAAAAGCTTCTCCTTTGACAGCAGTAGAAAGCTCTACAAACTAAATGATTTGAAAACTGACGGCAGTTCATTTTTTATTCTATGTATATAAATTTTAAGCATAGGTTGTTGGTGGGTGAGTGGGTGGATTTCAATAGTGAAAACTGATGAACAGAAAAAGAAAGGTTCAAAGAGAGTATCATTGGTGTGGTCCTCCGGTAAGAGTTTCCATATCCTTTCTTTTCTAAGGGTTGTATGTTGCACGAAACCACCACCGCCCCTCCATCTCTACTCCCTTATAAAACCGAAAAAGGAGTTTTAAAATTATTCTTTTTTCCTTTTTTTTAAAAGCTTTTTACTACGGAGTATATTATATCAAACTTTTATTTCAAATTAAAAACTTTTTTCCATTGGAAGTAGAAGTTTTTGTCAATAACTTATTTTTCATCAAGTCATTACACTTTCTTTCTTGTTTAATTTAATGTTTTTTAAAAGATTTTAATCTCTTGAAAAGAAAGATTTTTATTTATTAGTCTTTGTGGGATATTCATTTGCACATGCAAAATTAAGTGCACATGAGGAAATAATTTCTGACCTTTAAATCAGTGTGATCCAACGGCCCAGATCACATCTGATCAATTAATACAAAATAAACATGGAGGGCTAATTTGGTAATTTCGCTCGATCAGTAACCCCCCCTAACACGCTCTGCTTCTCCCGCCTACCCTTTTCGTTTTCAATCAAACACGCAAAAACACACATTCACACACACACATAAACACACATACATTCTCTATCCTTCTCCGGCGATGATCAATTTTCCGGTAATTGATTCCGGTTATGTGATTTACGCACAGAAAAAGACGCACAAACTCTATCATTTTCCGATTACGGTAAAAATTCCGATTAGGTTTATTCAAATTTTTCGATTAGATCCGTGTTGTTAACTGATTCCGATTATATAATGTATTCGATTATTCTATTTTACGATTATTTATCATATTAGTTGCTCTATTTGATTTTGATTTCGAATTTTACATTTTTCCGATGGGGGGCTCACCAACATCATACGGCTCACCAACTTCACTTGCCTCTATGGGGGGCTCGCTCCGGGCTATAATCACGTAGTGTTTTAATTAGTTCTTACATGTAATGGTACATCCAAGTGCGAGTAGTTTAGCTTCGAAGCATTAGATTATTATTGCAGTTTATATTCGATTAAATTTGATGTTCTGTGTCTTAGTCATTTCTTTATTGAAGGTATTAATTGATGTTTTGTGTTTTACTCATTTTGTTACTATAATATGTCATTTTGTAGGTTAAGTTTTCGATTGATTATGAATTGTTTTCTTAGATTTTGTTTTTGTTTATTCAAATGTTTGTAAAGATATTGTTACATCGAATAAGAGGTGTAAATTGTCTCAAAATGAACAAAAGTTGTGTTTGAAGAAGGAGTTGGATGAGGAGGATGGTTTCCGTAGAATGAAAGTGAGGAGTACACCAACTCAACTTTGTGTTGCCATGACCGGTCTTAGTCAAATTAAGCAGCAGTTACTAAGAGATGTTGGATTTAGAGCTTTATTAGGGTTTAATATAAGTTCTTTACCAGGAAGGTTGGTATACTATGTAGTTTGACAGTTTTGATCCGGAAAAATATGGTTATTAAGACTGCTAAGGGTGATATTGCTTGTGATAGAGACGCGGTATATGACGTCTTTGGAATTACAAAGGGTGAGACTGTGATACTCTATACTCCATCACTTGAGAAATCCGATTTTGTTACCTTATGGTCGAAACAGTTTCAAGTTAGTAGCAAATTTGTTAGGAATAAGATGGTATCTTCTAGGATTACGGGGGATTTTCCGGCAGACAAGGTTTTTATAATGAATGTGCTCATGCTTTTTGTGAATACAATGGTGATATCATCGGGCAATAGATATAATCTTGATGTGTTGCATCATGTTGACCTTGATGTTGATCTGCGGTCCTATGATTGGTGTGGTTTTGTGTTACATTATTTGAAGTTAAGTAAGCAATACTGGGATCGGAACTCTCCATATCGTAATCCTTATTATGGACCTGCAACCTTTCTTTGTGTGAGTTTACTCTTACCAGTTCTATATATACTTTTCCTTTTCCTTTTTTATTATATTTTTTAATTTATTTGCTAGTTGGTTATATAATCTCTTAGTGATCCTTTTTTGATTGTGTGCCAATTCCATTGGCATTAACTTTCTTTGTAAATATCTGACCCATTTATGCTTAAAATCTCTTAGTGATTATATTTCAGTCCCATGGAGATTTACTTTTAAAATACAAAAGCAGAATTGATTGGTTATACAATCACTGGATGATTGTATTGAAATTCCTTTGTTTCAATTGAATCACATTTAGTCTTGTTTATGTATTCTTTGTTTTACCTAGTCATTTGATGATTTATGTAATATTTGTATTTTCCTTTTTTACAGTTGTTGTATCTAGACCGCACAAAATGTGACTCTCTCCCTGTCATTAGAGAGCGTCCCATATTCAAGAATTTGGTTGGTTTGATGAAGGCTAGGGAAAACAAAGAAGTTGCAATGTGTTCATTTGGGCAGTTGGATCTTTTTCCCATTGTTAGTGAAAAGGAAAAAGAAGATGAGGGATTTTTTGCAAATGATGAACTGAAGCATGTCAGTAGTTATTCGAAAGAGGTATTATTATTGTGACACTACTAGAAAAAGGACTATTCTTGACTCGCAATGCGCGTCGTAAAGGGGTCAGATGACGCGCAAATGCCCGTCAAGGATGGACCAGTCATAAATTTTCTTGACTCGCATTTAGGTGTCATCCTTTTATGACACACACTTATGACCCTCTATTTATGACCCTCTGTTTGTGCGTCATACCCTTATTTTTTTTTTAAAAAAAATATTTTTTTTCGAGTTCCTAATTTTCTATTAAATGATAATTAAAAACCTGATAATACAAAATTAAAAACACAAATATCAAAATAACGCATTTCATATATATCAAAACAACGCGTTTAATTCAAATACAAACTCATTTACAATTCTAAAGTTAACCATTACACATCTAAATAACGTTATTTAGATGTGAAACAAACTGCACAAGACAAGTAACAACTTAACAGTTGGAAACACCCAAATTTATAACTTTAATACTCAAACAGAACCTCTTGTATACCAAGCCTATGTGGTATAGCCAATTTTTTAGAACAGATCCCATCCTAGCCTGCAAAATATAAATAACATGTATGATCATCTCACACTAAAACTTCCATTTCATATATAACAGTAGCAACTGCAACTCGAAGTATCACATAAGATTGTGCAAAATCTAAAGCTTCTGGCCGAAAGTGTTCTACATCAATCCTACCTGTTCAAAACATACCCATTTTGAACTGCCCAATTGTCAACTCTAATACTGCATATATGGTACAATAGGAAAAACTTGATAAAGTAAGACATGGGCCAAACAAGTAACATAATCTGACACAAAAGGGCACTCAACATGAAATTCATGAGTTCATCAGAGGAGCATTTGTAGGCTGTAGCACCTAAAATGGCCAAGTGACACATAATTATGCATATTCACAATTCCAATCTCTATACTAAGCTGTTCATTTTATCTTGGTGATAAAGCAATAATTCATAAATTAAACTGAGAAATTTGTGACCTGAGAACCATGCTGATCACAGGTGACTAAACGAGGTACGGGAAATCGCATCTTTACTATAGCCTTGGCCATGTCAATAGGAGCTTGCAACAACTTTGCAAAAACCTGCAATTCAGTTATAAGTAGCATGTTAGAGTGCCAATTGCTGAGATATAAAGCGATTAAAGGAGTAAAGTGGTCTGATGGCCGTTAACGGGGCCTGACAGCTGTTAAAAAAACTGTTGGACAGTTTCTGCAGTGTTGTTTCTGCAGTTTTTACAACAGCTTGGCGGCAGTTTTGGAGCAGCTTTTTAACGCCTTTCGTTAGGAAAAATTGGACATATCCTATACCATTTCGAAGCCCTTGAACTCTACTTTTTAACACAATAGTTAGTTTACAGCAAAACCTGGCCCATGTAAATTTACAGGCCCTTGAAGTAGGCATGAAAGTGACTTTTTGACATTTTTTTTCAAACAATTCTAAATTCCCGAAATCGACCAAACCTTGGCTTTAGACCTCAAAAATATACAAATCTATATGCTTTTACATTTGAAACATGTTGGAACTGTCCATTTTGTAATTCGGGCTCAAACGGGTCAAACGGGCCAATGACTCAAACTTGGACACAACATAACCCTAATTTATACAAACTACTTCCAATGTATTCTAGTAGACTTACAAACATGCAAGCCACTTTATGCAAGTAATTATACAAACTCAAAGACACGTAAAGCCAACAACCTTCCTCTGCTCACTGATTAGATAAGCAAAATTATCAATATACGGAACCGCAAGCAACTTTGGCGTCAGATGGTTACGAAAAGCATATATTTCTCTAACTCCCTTTGAATTTCTTTGATACTTTATATCTAAAATGTAGCAAGGTTCACATGGTAAGAATTTACCTCTAATTTTGAATGTTTGATTAGTCAATGAGAATCCCTAATCTCACAAAGAGGTTCAATGAGCAAAATAGAAAATGACAACATTATGTCGTGATTGTACATTCTCCAATTTGCTTCCCAGCACAGCCTATATATTCTCTCTCGGCAATGAATCTATCTCGGGTAAAACCACAGATTCTACTTTATATATAGAAATAGTGGCAACAATACCAAATAAAATACATCCAACGTAACAACATTGAAGTCTGCTTGAGTAATAGACATGAAATACAATAGGCAAAAAGGAAAGAATCAACACCTGTAATCACTTATACAACATCCAAACCTGCTGCGACTTCTTTGCCTTATTAGTACTTCAAGCGGCTTCTCACCCTGCAAAATTGGCTATAATTAGTTTTCCATTAAGTTCAATTATATAATGCCTAAATGGTTATTTTCATTAATCACACAGAAGCAAAACATAGTTGTTACCTTGGGGAGCGAGAGCGAGATATGGAACGAGACCAGGGAGATATTATAGAACTGGACTGGGAGCGAGAGCGTGAACGATATCTTCTAGAACTTCTGCCCCTGCTTGGACTTCTACTACGCCTATATTGTCTGAAAATACATAAACCTCTTAGAACCACAAGCGTGCATAAAAGACTCATTTACACTCCATCGACATCAAATAAAATAGTGGATATTATTATGCGCAGGCTTCTTGAACATCCCTAAATCCACTATTAATATCCATAGGGGGAATTTGTTAGGTCACTCGCTCCAGACGTGACTACCGGAACCCTCTGAAGATTTGTTCAGAAATTATGTGAAGACCAGTGAACAACTTACTTGTACAGGAATCTGGATTTCACCAGATTTGTTCACTGGACTTCACTCTAGTCAAGATCTTTCCACTAAAGAACATTCTCACTAAAGTCGAAGACTGAAGTCTGAAGAAAAAAAGTCTAACAAATGACGGAGATCACTGGAAGACTTACCAGATCGCCTGACTAGAGTCCTTGACAGTGTTATAGACCTTACAAGTCTGAACACTGATTATGAGGAATTGACTTTATGCCTTTGCATGCTTTTACCCGGACAATCCATTTGTCTTTTGTTAAAAGCCTTACACGCATGTAAAGGTGGTTGGTTAATTAGAAGACAAGTCACTATCAAGTGACTTTATTCTTGTACTTTAATCAATGCATTTAAGGAATTAAAGTAATTTCCTTAAATACATGTAACCATATTTGTACGGCAAAAAGAATATTATATTTATTCTTTTTCCTATAAATACCAAGTCACTTCCCTCGTCCAAATTACACACACTTTTGCAATTTGGTGCTTTTGCTCAAATACTCTCGATCTAAACAGTTATACTTCACAACTTTAAGTATTTCGATCAAGTAGTTTATTTAGTAAAATTAGATCACTTGTAATTCATAGGTTGTTTAGATACTTACTTTGTAATATCTTATTCCGCAACAACCTTGTATTTTATTTAACATCAATAAATAAAATACACTTGAAAAATTACATTGTGTCTCACCATTCACTTTACTTGCTTATCTTTATATTGCTTAAGTACGTATTACTTTATATATATTCTTGCATTTTCATTTATTGTAATACTAGTCCAATCTAGTGCTTACTTGACTTTTCATATTCATACTAGACTTATCTAGTGATTACTTGACTTGTTGTATTCTACACTTGTGGGTTAAAGCATCGAGTGAGGGACTTCACAATTGGTATCAGAGCGGAAGGCTAACATAATTGCCTAGATCTGTATTTTCTTAATGGCCAACCCAGAGAGTACACAAGGAATCCCTTTAAATACTGGACCTCCTCCCATTAATGAAACTGAATAGACTACTGACCATGTCAATAATAATCCCCCACCACCACCTCCTATTCCTGCTTCTCCACACGTGCATGTGCACTACTCAAACAATCCTGTTCCCAAATTCAGTGGGAATGGTGATGAATTTGGCACGTGGAAAGCTAGGATGATATTACATATTACTGGTATTGAGAGAAACATGATAATAATTTTAAATGAAGGACCTTATATCCCTAGAAGTCCTCTCAATCCAATTCTTGATCCTCTTGGAGCAAGATCTGGAAGGGAAAAGAGAGAGGAACATTGGTCTGAAGAGGATAAAAGACTTGTTAATATAGATACTATTTTAAAAAATATGATCCTCGGGGCTGTTCCTGAATCTCTTATTCCCACACTAGTTCTCTATCCCAGTGCTAAAAGCATGTGGGGTGAATTAGTAAACCAGTATGAAGGTGGTGATGACACTATTGTTACCAGGAAAGTGTCTTTGAATAAGAAGTACGAGTCATTTTTTGCTTTGCCCAATGAATCATTAACTGGTACTTACACCAGATTTATGAGTATCATAAACCAGTTGAGAGGGCTTGGGGTAGAAAAAGACAAGGACATACTTCTTGAAAAACTTTGTGATATTCTTCCATCTAAATGGTCTCACATGATCGTGGTCTTGAGACAAGGTAAAACCTTGCATTCCCATACTTTGTCAACATTGTATGGAGCCTTCAGATTCACTGAAGAGAATCAAGCCCAGAGAATTGAGGCAGAAAAAGATGCTATTAATCATGCTTCCACTAGTTCCCCTGTGGTTAGTCATACTGAACCACCCTGTGTGGCATTAATGTCTTCTGAGAATGTATTTTCTATGAAGAAGATGATGTCTGAATTAATGGATTCTGGAGCCATGAATAATATCTCTTTAGATTATGATGAAACTGATAGTGATGATCTAATGGCTATGATTGCTAAAACGTTTAACCGTTTCAAAGCAAGAGCCAACAGACCTACTGGACAACATGCACCCAGTTCTTCCATTGACAAGACCAATCTGACATGCTTTAAGTGTGGAAGAAAAGGTCATTTCATGAAAGAGTGCAAGTCCAATCAGTTTGTTTTTCAATCTGGTCCATCAACTTCTTATAACAAGCCTGATGATAGCTACAAATCCAAGTACAAAAAGCTTAAGGCTCAAATTGCTCTCATGTCTGCAGAAAAAGATAATAATCAATGCATGATAGTTGAAGAAGAATGGGTTCTCTCTGATGACTCATCAATTGATGATGAAGAGGAAAGAGATTGTTGTTATATGGCTCTGGCTGATCAAGAGCATCTGATGAAGGAAGATGTCACATCTGGAAGATGGGTGGACATTGTTATCAAAAAGGTAATTGACTATGACAAGGAAACTGATCCTGAATTAAAATTGGACATTGCTGAAGCTCTAAACTCTAATTTAATGTTTGTGGAAACTGTTCGATCAGAAATGTCAAATAATTTTGAAACAGATTTTTCTAAAATGACAAATTTACAATCAAAGTTAAAAGAACTTCAAGACATTGAATTGGCCTTTAAAGCACAAGTTTTGGTCACTGAATAACTGGTCCAAGAAAAGGAAGAGCTTGAAAATGCCTTATCTAAAGAAAAACAAGTCATTCAGTCATGGCTTGAGACCAAGAAACCATATGATGCTGCACGAAACCAGTACCCCTCCCAAAAACGTGCATATCTGGGGGGTGATGTAAATGCAGCAGCATTAATACCTGTTGTTGACCGATTGCCAGAAGTGTTAAAACCTAGCACTATTTATGATGAACCAACAACTCCCAAGACTTGTGTTATTCCACCAGTTCAATTGACCGAGATCAAGACTGGAGCACACCAGATGACTGCTCCAGTCAAAAAGGTTAAGTAGAATAAACCTTTGTCTCAATCATCTTCTAAAGAACCCTAGGTTCAGAAAAAGAAGAATGTTGTCTCCCCACCTAAGCCAAAAGTCCAGTCATCTGGAAAGGCCAAGGTGACATCTGAAGAAAATATTTTGTTAAGGTTGGAGAGCCAGTTTCAACTACTGGCTCGTCAGGTTCAAAGTTGTAATGCAAGATCAAACAATTTTGAGGGTACTACATCTGGCCCTAAACAAAATACCAAACCTTTTTCCAAGAAAGAAAAATCGAGCACACCTGTTGAAAAGAACAAGAAAAAGGTTTCAAAACTGTCAAACCCAATGGTCTTTTCATCCAAGACTATTGTTTTAGAGAGTGAACTCAACCAGATACCCCAGGGATCCATTTGGCTGGATCCAGAGAACCCATCAGTCGATGGGTTCCCAAAACTAACTAATCAATCTGGTGGATGTGCAGGGAGATCGAAAGAAATATATTTGGTATCTTGACAGCGCTGCTGGCAGGACAATGACCGGATGTAAGACCCTGCTGGAGGAGTTCGTAGCTTCATACGGACCCTCTATTACTTTTGGGAATGATGGTTCTGGAAAGACTGAGAGATGCGGTGTCCAGAATAATGGTCAAGTCAAATTCAGACGGGTGGCTTATGTAAATGGTTTGAAATATAACCTAATCAGTGTGAGCCAACTGTGTGATGATTGTTACCAGGTGTTGTTTAACATTTCTCAGAGCATTGTATTCAATAAGGATTGGGAAGGTAGTATTGATTGCTCCTAGAAAAGGGAATGTGTATGTAATGGATATGGAAAGCTCTCCTTCAGAACAGTGTTTCTATACCAAGGCTGATGAAGACACAAACTGGTTATGGCATAAAAGGTTATCCCATTTAAACTTCAAAAATATTAATAAGTTGTCTAGAAAACAACTTGTAGATGGGATACCTTCAGTTTCTTTCAAAAAGGAAAGGCCATGTCCAGGATGTGAGATGGGTAAGCAGAAACGCACCAGTTTCAAGACAAAGCAGAATGTTAGCATATCTGAACCACTTCATATGCTTCATATGAACCTTTTTGGTCCAATAAATGTTCAGACTCGTGCTGGTAAGAAATATACCCTGGTAGTTGTTGATGAATACTCCAGATATTGTTGGGTAATATTTCTTAGATCAAAGAATGAAACTGCTGCTGAAGTCATCGCTCTTATCAAGCAAATTGAACTCAAATATAAGTGAAAGGTGTGTTAGTTAAGAAGTGATAATGGAACAGAATTCCAGAATGCAACTCTGGAGAAATTCTGCACTGACACTGGCATCTCCCAGAATTTCTCATCAGCACACACTCCAGAGCAGAATGAAGTTGTAGAACAACACCTCTTCCAGAACAAAAAACAACACCAACAACTTTTGAATCACCTATTGCACCAGAAAATCAACCCCTTCAAACTTCTGAACCACTAGTAGTCACCCAATCAACTGAAAATATCACAAGGGTGTTGCCAGTATTCTCTATCACCAGAATCACCAATCCATCCAGTGGTCTCTCCTCTTCTTCTTCAACCGAGGTCCAAGGCCTTTTTGATAAGGTGGCGGACCTGGAGAGATCACTTCAGGCTTCTTCTCAAGTTATTTCTGACTTCAAATCTCTAATTTCTAATAATCTTAAGTCAGAAATGAACATGTTTGCTGGAAATGAGAAGATTGTCTTTGAGAAGCTGGATGAACTTGTTGTGGCAACAAATAAAAACTCTGAATCTATACAAGTTGCAGTCCAGGGAATCATGGAGGATATGGTGACAACTGTTTAGACTGCCATAAAAGCTGAAGTTGTTCAACCTTTGGCAAGTCTGACTGGTGAGGTTCAGAATTTGACCACTAGAATAAGCTCTCTGGAAAGCAGGCCAACCCTTGAGCAAAACTCTGTTGTTAGCACCCTCAGTGATGAAGTAGTTCAAAAATTTAGGGGGGATATGCTGAAAGAAATTACTAAAGAAGTTTCTGAAACACTTCTCAGAAATCTTCGTGATGGGTTGTTGCCTGAGGTAATGAAGATGATTGACACCCAGTTGCCTCGCCACTTTCCTCAGGATCTTGAAATTATTAAAAAGGAAGTGATGCAGTTGAGGAAAACTGTGAATAATATTGCTCCAGTGTCTGGTCGAACCTTTGATTCTGCTGACAGACATAAGCTGGACCAGGTGTGGAATCATCTTCAATCTGGAGATGCTTCCAAAGGGGAAAGTTCTGGAAAGGAAATACTGGTGATCCTCAAAAGAAGATTGAAGTCTGGAAAAAGGTGATTGGAAAGGATGTCACTAGTACTGATGCCAGTGGACAGGTTGAAGAAGAGGCTGCTGGTACTGATGACAGTGAGCCTGTGTTTGAAGAGTTCCCAGAAATCCCAACCACAATGAAAAAGATCAAGAGAAAGCAAGTGGTGTCTGGTGAACTAACAGATGAAGCAGATGAAGAATATGTTTCTGCTGATGAGGCCAAGGCAAAAAGACTGGAGCAAGAGTGCATCTTGATTGAAATTTTCAAGAAGAATCTGAAGGATGACTTGATTTCTCACCAGTTAGATATGGCCAGGCATGGGACTCTGGATTCTTATAACGCTGGCAGGTTGGGCGTTCAAATTGAAGTCTATAAAAAGATGAAGGATGATCCCGGGCTTAAGAAATGTCTGGATGCCTTGGATGATGTCTATATTCGATCCATTTATGCTCAAGATGAACAAGTCTATGATTTTGAAATCTATGGTGTGAGCATACTGGATCTCATTGCCCAAAGAAGAGAAGAGTTGAAAGATCTCCAGCAACAAGTAAGGAGTAATGCTACTGCTCTGGAGCATGAATATAGAAAGAAGATCAAAGGTGTAACAACCCTACTTTTTAAATATTATATACGTGCTAGTTTGGTTGTCTATGTTCCCGCAAGCCATAGTTATACTTGAAGTTGGTAGATAATGCTCCTAAATCAGCTATCTAAAGCTATTGTTAGTGTTAAGTTCAATTTAATAAAACACCATAGAACAAAAATTTTGTTAATATTTAATCAAGTTATAAATAATAATATAAATCTCACAAGTTGAGCTAGCGATCAAAAATCCTTCTAAATGTCTAAAAATTTAATCTTCTAAGTAAACTAAAGTGTATGTAAATACAAATATATAATGATCATTTAAAAAAAAATGTAGTTATAAACTACTATGTTCATAAGGTGAGTTTAAATAGTAATAAGCACACATGTATATGACTAATACTACTACAAGTTTATAAATGAAGGATTAAGTCATAAAACTTAAAATACAATGCAAACATACATAAATACGGCTGTATGCATATATGTGTTGACACACATATTTTGTCTTAAAAATAAAATATCATGACTAGTAATTAAGGCTACCTCACATGATCTCTACCTATAGTAAATACTTACACAAATTAACTAACAAATTCCATGTACCCAATTCAAACTTTGAAAGCAAAATTTCGGCCCTTTCATTCTCCAAAACCGTAATACCCATTAAGGGTGTAGACACACACATGCTTCATTGTATTTTCCAAGACATAACCCTCCTAAACACTTAATCACCTTCACACTTAATCATTTTCATTCTTCCAACACACACTTATCCTCTCCTAAAACAATTTCATTCTCCACCTCTTCTCTTAAAAATCTCGCCTCAAATAAAACAAGAGAAAGGAATCAAAAATCAATATAAACTAATACTAATAATAAGGGTTTAGGTTAGATTAAGCAAGAGTTATATTAAGCTAAGGTTTAAGGGTATCTTGCAAGCATTAAAAAGGGTATTTTTGGGGTTAGAAGGCCACGAATTTTCTGCTCTTTTCCATCATCTAAAAGTGTTCTTCAAGGGTATATATCTTCATCTCTTTACTAGATTAATCTTGTTCTTGTTTATATTAAAAAGGTTTTATCAAAAGGTTATGTTTTCTTTATGTTTTCTTTTAAATATACACTTGATGAGGGCAAAGTTGATAGGATCTTTCTTTCCATGCTCATGCATGTTGAATCCATGAAGAAAGATCCAAGAATTCAACTAGTTTAAGACCCAAAAGTGTAGATATAGATTATATAGCTTTTAAAGTAGTTTTTCCTTTGAAAGATGGTTATGTTTTTGTATATTTTGAAGTTATGATTTCTGAAAATTTTAAAAAAATATGGACTTTTGATATTGTGTTGTTGGATCTATAAAAGTTAGTATGAAAAGTGTTGAGATATGTTGATAGTTGTAAGATAATCTTTTTGCATGAAATGATGGACATGTTTTATATAATTTTTATGTCCATATTTCTGGAAATTTTCTGGAATTTTTCATAAAAGTATGTTTTTATGTTGATGATTATAGATGGATAAAGATTTATTGTTAAAAAGTTGAGATAATTGCATGTTTGTTAGCTTTAAGAAAGTTGAATCTTTTGTTGGATTATGAGGTGAAGCTAGGCTTGTCATAAGTGAAAAATATGTTAATCTTGATGTTAAATATTCTGGAAAAACTTACAAAATGTCAAGGATATAAAGCTTGAATCAAAACTTGTTAAAATATGCTTGAAATCGTAAACCGAAAGCTTGCAAAAATGCATTTTGAGCTCACACATGCACCATAATCTCTTGAACATGAAAATATGATAATCCTACTGGAAATAAGTTATTTCATATGTATAAAACTCAAGTCATATGACTCATGGCAATAACAAGTTCAAAAATCACCTTTTCGGGTCAAATAATCACCAACCGAAAGCACAAATTTGCACATATCACACCACCACCACTATCACGACTTGGACTATCAAAATATGATGCACTTTCTGTACAAAATGAAACAAGAGCAAAAATCCTTTTTAAAATACCTAAATTGCTTAAGAAATGAGGCTTAAAACGTTATTTCGGAAAATAATTATTATGCTTAAAAGTCCTCGAATTATAAAGACACAAGAGACGTTGAATTGATATAAATTTTTATTGATATAAGCTGCCTAAAAGGCCTGAGATTTTTGGACAAAAGCTTTTGTGGTGATATGTGAGAATTTCTATGATTTAATGAATTGAAATAGTAATTAAAAGATATATAAATTAATTAATAAATTATATAAATTATGAATCTGATCAAAATTACATAACCAATGTTGAAAGTGACCAAAACCTACTGGGGAAAAATAATTATAAGTAAAGGAACAATAACTATACAATCTAAAGGTAAATTATTAAGTAAAATCACTAATTAATCACTATTATTAAATAATTAAATAGAAATGCATAAATATAAGTATAAATCATAATATTATAAATCAAGAAGTATAAAAATCAGTAAATAATTCATATATAATTATCCATGAATTTTAAAGATAATTTAAGAACTTAAGAGTAATTATAAGGAATTATTTAGTTAATAAATTCATAAAATAAATAAATAAACAATTAAATAATATCAAAACCATGAAATGAAGAAGTTGATTATGTTCAAAATCAATATCAA
Source organism: Erigeron canadensis (assembly GCF_010389155.1). Lineage (NCBI taxonomy): Eukaryota > Viridiplantae > Streptophyta > Magnoliopsida > Asterales > Asteraceae > Erigeron > Erigeron canadensis. The sequence continues at coordinate 11,674,178 of NC_057766.1, forward strand.
CCACCGTTTGCAAATCGAGGGATATTTCAAACGAATGGAGCTTATCAAAACCGGTACAAAGGTCATTCAAATTCTAATTTTAATTCTAATGGTGCAGGAAATTATAGGTCTACATTGGGAGCTTCATGGCAAAGAAGAAATCAAGGAGGTCCTTCGGTTCAACCGGTTGAAGTTGTTGATCCTAATGCCGAGCTTAGGGATCTTGTTAAGAAGTTTATGGTTGATCAAGACAAGAAGAATGAGAACTACCGAACCGATATCACCGCTTTGAATGATAAGATGAATCAAAATATCAAAAATCAACAAGTGGCGATCAAGGATTTAGGTGTGAGGCTTGATAGAATGGGTAATTCTAATCGTCAACAAGAATCTTTGCCAAGTAATACCCAACAAAATCCTAAGCCTTCCGGTTCAAATGATGTAGGTAATAAGTATCAACACCCGAATGTTAGGAATGAGCATGTAAATGCCATTACTACTCGGTCCGGTAAGGTAGTTAATTCTCCTATTTCTCCTCTTTCTAGTGCTACTAATGTTTCCACGCAGGTTGATAGTGAGGACAAAGAAGATGATCAAGATGATGAAGAGATAATAGTGGAGCCGAACCCAGCCGAGAAACCACCGGCCGTTCCACTTACATCTACTACACCGGTTGCTACATCGGTAGCTAAACCGGCGGTTGTTGAGCCTCAAGTAAAGCCATATAAGCCTAAAGTCCCTTTCCCTCAAAGATTGAAGAAGGATAAGCTCAAGGAACAATACGATAAGTTTGTAGACATGATTAAATTGGTTTATATTAATGTGTCTTTGGTTGATTTGCTTTCAGGAATGCCGAACTATGCCAAGTTTATCAAGGATCTTATAACGGACAAGAGGAAGCTAGAGGAAGCTAAGGCTACTTTCCTCAACGCGGAGTGTTCGACAATTGTGCAAAATCAAATCCCACTTAAGCTTGAAGATCCAGGGAGTTTTCTGATTACTTGTTCTCTTGATGCTAAGCTTACTTGTGACGCTTTGGCCGATATTGGTGCAAGCATTAATTTAATGCCTTTTTCAGTTTATAGGCGATTGTCTTTAGCGGCTTTAAAGCCAACTCGGATGAGCATTAGGCTCACCGATCATTCATTTCAGTATCCCATGGGGATTGCTGAAAATTTGTGTGTTAAAGTAGGCCATATTGTCTTTTTGGCCGAATTTGTTATTCTTGAGATGGAAGAGGACGCCAAGGTGCCTCTTATTTTAGGCCGACCTTTCTTGTATACGGCCGATGCCATCATTCGTGTTAAGGATAAAGTTATTTCATTGGGTATAGGAAATGATAGAATTTCATTTTCAATTGATAAAGCTTTACAACATCCTTACTCTACCGATGATTCATGTTTCAGGATTGATGTGATTGACGAGGATGAAGCTTTGGAAACGGAATTGATGAATTTTTTGAACACGGATGAAGGAGAAGCTTTGCTTGCTTGTAGTGAAGAGGAGCAAGTGATGGTTGCGGATATTGTGAAAGAGATCATGGAATTAAACACAAACGAGTCACCACCGGAGGATGAGACTTTTGAGGAGATTGAGAGGGATGGTTTGAAGATTGAAACTTTGGTGGACAATCCACCAACCGATTTGGAGCTCAAGCCACTTCCCGAGCACTTGGAATATGCATTCCTCGAAGGTAAGTCACTTCTTCCCGTTGTCATATCGTCATCACTTTCAGATGATGAAAAAGGTAAGTTAATGACTGTGTTGAAGGCTCATAAAAAATCCTTTGCTTGGCGTATAACTGACATACCCGGAATTAGCCCCGAATTTTGCAAACATAAGATTAATTTGCATGAAAATTTTAAACCAAGTGTTCAAAGACAAAGGAGGCTAAATCCGAATATGAAAGATGTCATTAAGAAAGAGATAACTAAACTTTTAGATGCTGGAATTATTTATCCTATCTCTGACAGTCCATGGGTAAGTCCGGTCCATTATGTACCAAAGAAGGGGGGAATGACCGTTGTCACTAATGAACGTAATGAAATTGTACCTACTAAAACGGTTACCGGGTGGTGGGTGTGTATTGATTATAGGAAGTTAAATGATGCAACCCGTAAAGACCATTTTTCCTTACCTTTCATTGACCAAATGCTCGAACGGTTAGCCGGAAACGAGTATTTTTGTTTTCTTGATGGTTTCTCCGGGTACTTTCAAATACCCATTGACACCAATGATCAAGAAAAGACGACCTTTACATGTCCCTTTGGCACGTAAGCTTATGGTAGGATGCCATTTGGATTGTGTAATGCTCCCGCCACCTTCCAAAGGTGTATGATCGCGATATTCCAAGACATGTTGGAGACATCTATGGAGGTTTTCATGGATGACTTCTCGGTCTTTGGTGACTCTTTTGACAAGTGCCTCTCCAACTTGGATAAGATGCTTGAGCGATGTGAGTGGGCTAAAATTGATGTCATCGCTAAGTTACCTCCACCAACTAATGTAAAGGGCGTTAAAAGTTTCTTAGGTCATGTCGGGTTCTACCGTAGGTTTATTAAAGACTTTTCTAAGATAACCCGACCTATGACTCAGTTGCTTGAAAAAGATGTGCCTTTTGAGTTTAATTCGGATTGTTTGAAGGCATTTGAATTGTTAAAAGATTGTTTAACTCACTCACCCATTATGGTTTCTCCTGATTGCGAGTGATTTTGCAGTTGGAGCTGTTTTAGGACAACGAGAAGGTAATCATTTTTGTCCTATTTACTTTGCTAGCAAGACTCTTAATAGTGCTCAACAGAATTATACCACTACTGAGAAAGAGTTGCTTGCGGTTGTGTATGCATTTGATAAGTTTAGGTCGTATTTGGTACTTAGTAAGACCATTGTTTTTACCGATCATTCAGCCCTTAAGTACTTGTTTGCTAAACAAGATGCTAAACCTCGTCTCATACGTTGGGTCTTGCTTTTGCAAGAGTTCGATATTGAGATAAAGGATAAGAAAGGGGCTAAAAATTTGGCGGCCGATCACTTAAGTAGGTTAGAGGATCCTCACCGTGAGGAACCAAAGGGGGATGATATTGATGATACGTTCCCGGATGAATCTTTGATGAGTATTGTATCTAATGTTCCATGGTATGCGGATTTTTCTAATTATCTTGTTGCAGGGGTACTTCCAAAGGGATTGACAAATCAACAAAGGAAAAAGTTCTTTTCCGATATTAAGCATTATTATTGGGAAGAACCCTATTTGTTTCGTGTTTGTGCAGATGGAATGATTAGAAGATGTGTTGCGGGTGGAGAGACTCGTTTGATCTTGGATGGATGTCACCGAGGGCGTACCGGTTGTCATTATGGACCTTCCATTACTAGTAAGAAAGTGTTTGATGTAGGTTTTTATTAGCCAACAATTTTCAAGGAAGCTCAAACTTTGGTGGATATTTGTGATGCGTGTCAATGTCAAGGGAACATCACAAAGAGAGATGAGATGCCTCAAAACTTCATCCAGGTTTGTGAAGTTTTTGATGTTTGGGGTATTGATTTTATGGGACCATTTCCGCCTTCAAATAAGTGTCTTTAATTTTAGTGGCGGTTAATTATGTGTCTAAAGGGTTGTGATAGATTTTTTGAAACAATTATTTTGTCGTTTTGGTTGTCCTAAGGCCTTAATAAGTGATCGTGGAACTCATTTTGCGAATCACCAACTTGCTAAGGTGTTGGAGAGGTATGGTGTTCATCATCGTTTCTCTACTTCTTATCACCCGCAAACGAGTGGCCAAGTAGAAAATACAAATAGGGCTTTAAAACGAATTTAGAGAAAACCATAGGTGATAATCCTAAAAATTGGTCAAAGAAATTAGATGATGCATTATGGGCTTTTAGGACCACATTTAAGACTCCACTTGGGACTACACCTTATCGGTTGTTGTATGGGAAAACATGTCATTTACCTTTAGAAATAGAGCATAAAGCTTATTGGGCTCTTAGGATATGTAATATGGATTTAATTGAAAGTGGTGAGTTAAGAATGTTACAATTGAATGAGTTAGATGAGTTAAGATTGCATGCTTATGAAAATTCGAAGCTCTATAAAGAAAGGACAAACGTTTGGCATGATCGTAGGTTGAGAAAGAAAGATTTCAAAGTAGGTGATAAAGTTTTGTTGTTCATTTCAAAGTTTAAGTTGAAACAACCTAAATTGACATCAAGATGGATGAGACCCTATGTCATTAAACATATTTATCCTTCGGGGTATGTGGAATTGTATAAGGTGAATGGGGAAACATTTATTGTCAATGGCCATAGGTTGAAGGTTTTTAATGAAGAGTCTTGTGATGAGGGAGTTGTGGTTGATCAACTTCCATTTTATGAAATTGATAAGTAATTGGGGATGTGAGTCTAGTTAACGACTCCTTAATAAATTAAGCGATTCTCGGGAGGCAATGTAACACCCCAACTAAGGCGGAACAATGAGATGTACAGAAAGTCGAGTATTCTGAACAAAGGATTATAGATAACATTCACCATAGTTTTATTTGATAAAAGAATTTACAAATGTACAAGCATGTGAACCAACTTCCAAATACAAATGCGTCCACCGTACTTGAATATTAAGTTCACGAAACAAATAACAAGCACATGAAGGAGTATACTACAATGATCAAGGCGAATTCCATTGCCTATCACAAGGTTTGATCTTTGACTCCAAAGTGCAATGCAAATAATCATGATGCATATAAATCCTCAAAGCTTAAGCTAATTCCTGAAAAGCATGAAGAAAAAGTGTCAACTACGAAAACGTAGTTGGTGAGTGCATAGGTTTTTATATAAATCTTGGTACATCACCATTTTAATACTTAGAAAAACTGATTACTATTACATTTCGAAATATCCAAACCATATGATCGACAAAATTTTCATATCATGTTATCAAGTTTCCGTATACCATAATGTCATATCAAGACTTTGGAAAAATCCATAGTAAAATGTCAGGTTCTCATTTATCAGATCATCATGAGAGAAAAAGTATATAAATCAATTACTCATATATCATACCAAAATCATTCGGTTACCAAAATCATTTCAATATCACCACTTTCAACGTCTTTCAAGATATCATATGAGGGACGATACCCAATCCGTATGTTCAAACAATTTCCAATTATCAACAATATTAATATCAATTTCACTTAACCACAAGGCATAATTCAATGTCAAATTTCATTTAGCCACAAAGGCATAATTTACATAATTTTGATGAGTAAATGCTTGAGCCACTACTACTACCATTTTATTCAAGTCCGATTACAATCCAATAATTCAATTCATAGCACAAGCTGTCAATCAAGTGCTGTAATAATAATAACAATAATGATAATGGGTCGTGCCATGGAGACGCCCGATTATCTTAAGGTAGTTAGAACACCCGGGGGCCAGACTAGAAGTGGAGGTTGTCACGAAGGCAACCAACCTTCCAACGGTACGCTTTGGGTGGGCGGACGAAACCTAGTTGCGCAACTAACTAACTACAGGCCTCCACTTTTGGAGTAAATAGTAGTGTACCGAACACCGCGGTTTGACAGAACTCAAGCTCATCACATAAATCCTTTATTATCATGAACATACGAAACAATTTTATTTCATACTCATATATCAAGAATCATTTCATATAACAAACTCTCTTTCAAGAAACATTGCATATATAGAAAGTAGTTTCATTTATCATGCTTTTCACCCCGAAAGTAAAACACATAAAAGAGTTTGAAAGGGGGCTATGACTCACCTTGATATGCCGCATATTATACTCATCTATCCAAAATGGGTACTTCCCATCTATAGCTTCTTTGACCATATATCCATTATGTTCCTCCATCATATTTCAAGCCAAGACTATCCCTACGATAGGACTAATACACGTAAGTTCCTATCTTAAGCCATCACTTAGAAATGCCACCTTCATTATGTTGCTATCAATTGTGGAATCCAAGTATATTGCCAACATTCGCATTGTTTTGGTTGTAGCGATTGATGGTGTAAAAGGTTACTTTAATGACATGCGTAGTTATAAGTTGTTAGATTTTTGGTAACTTGGCTTCATTTGTGGTTTCACTTGGCATCTTAGGTTATCATATAGAAATATCATCTTAAGTTATGTTATCCTTATTCATCATTTGTTGTGTAACCGATTTTAGCGTGAATTATCATTTGTGATATCAATATATATAGCTTGGTTAACATAATTACTTATGTCAATCTCACCTAATTATCTTTGTTTTATTTTGATTACACTTATCTCATGAAATCCATTTAAGTGTTATGGGCCATTATCAATTGGGCCTTAGGTGTCATGGAATTTTAAATGTTTTGGGCTTACATTAGTTATTGGGCTTTACCTTACTTGGGTTAGGTGCATAATGGGTCATAGTGGTTATTGGGCTATAAGGCTTGTTGGGCCAAGTGGGCCTACTGATTTGTGTTCCTTATGGGTTCATTATTTGGGCCGGGTTAGCCCATTATGGTTCTTAGTTCATTACATAGCCCATTATGCCATTTATAAGATTACTTACAAATTTTCTGTTTTATACTTCATTTTTAAGAAATGTTAGCTACTATTTTGGGGTCAAGACGAATTATTTGGACCTTCATGATTTTTACACAATGACTTATATGTATCTAGTATTTTTGTAAATTTTTGGTGAATTTTTATATGATGTTTGGTGTCCTTAAAAATTATCCAAACACAAACTATCCCGAATAGGCACTGCTTGCGACATCAGAAGTTTTATAAAAGTTCTTGATGTTCTGATTGTTAGAAAAATCCCATGATTTTATTTTAAGTTCAAGACACATTGAAATTACTTTTCACCAAGTATGACCTCCTGGAACCTTATGGATTAGGAGATAAAAATTGTTAAAGTTCATAAAATATTCAGACAAATTACAGTTTTGACCAGTTTGAGTAGAAAAATCATATCTTTCATTTGGTTCAGTATTTTTGAGTAATTCCAGTTGGAGATTAAACTTAACTCATTTATCTACAACTTTTATTTTGAAAGTTTTGTTTGAAAATGTCTAGAAATGCTCAGTTTATCCGTACCAAGTGAAAAGATTATTTCTGTCAGAATTCTTCTTGATTATATCAACTCACCAATAGTGTTTGTTGCTTGCTTTAGCCTCTAAATTACCACTAACAAGATTATTACTTTATTTTGTGTTCCTTAACATCAAATATGCAGATTTCAACTAATTTTAAGATCAACACACATCATTCATACTTGAACTTTTACCCAACAAAATCAATAAACTTAGTTCATGCAAATATCATCCAAAAATGTGATTGCATGTGACCATCTAACCATTTTATGAACAAATCTCTTGACAAATCTTTCATACAAAATAAAAATAAGTTTATTTATGAAAAATCACAGAAAATAATCTTCATCCTTATCAACAAAAATCGATTTTGTAGAGATCTATCAACAAATTTGAAAGCTTTCTCATGAACCATCACTTTTGGGTCTTATTTGAGTTGAATCCTTGAATTTTTCCTCTAGATCTTGACATGCAATGACATGAAAGGAAAGATTCTATCAACATGCCCTCATTAGGTGTGTTTTCAAGAGGAGAATCAAAGAAAAATATGGTTTTTGATAAAGAACTTTTAGTATATACAAAAATAAGATAGATTAAACAAAAAGATGATGAGTTATACCCTTGATGAACTCAAAATGGAGGCTGTTTTGGACAGCCAAACCCACGACCATATGACCCCAAAATGGACTCCTTAGCTTGCTTTAACACACCCTTGAATGATCTAGCATGAACCCTTATTATTATAGTTGATTTACTTAAGATTTTTGAGCTCTATAGTTTGTTGTATGAACCGAAAATGAGAAGAAGAGGAGGAGAGAAAAGTGCAGAATTTTTGAGGAGAGAAAGTGGTTGAATGTGTGTGAAAGAGTGGGAGAAAGTGAGAGAGAAAAAGAGAGTTCCAAGACTAAAAGAAAGCATGACAAATTTCAAATGGTATGTGTGTGTGTGGGTGTGATGGGGGACGGCCAAAGAGGGGGAGAGGGAAGGGTTTTCTCTTCTTTTTTTTTTGTATAAAAGTAGTGTATATATTGTAGTGTAAGTATAGGTTAAGTGGGTATTTATTTTGTAAGTGTTATGTTAGTTAAATGTAGGTAATTAGTTGTTTTGGTTAAAAATATTTAAGTGTATGTATATGTCATGTATATATGTATGGATATATTCTTGTATTTTTAGTTGGTTACATAAGCTATTAGTTGTAAACTTGTATTTATTTTTAAGCATATATATACTTACTCATTATTTAAGCACTTTATGTACATATAACTTACAAATATTTTCGAGATAGAAATTTTTATTTTCATGGCCATATTTACTTAAATTTGGTTTGGTGTTTAATTTGTTGGACAATTTATAGGGATTTTGATTGTTATCTCAACTTCTAAGTCTTACATTATTGTTTATATAACTTAATTGATTAACAATAAAAAATTTTGTTCAAAGGTATTTTATGAAGTTCATTTAAGACTAGTTTATTGCTTGAGATTATCTCGAATGATTTTAGTTATTGTTTATGGCATTTCTAAGACATTTCACCGTACTAGAGGGCAATTGTCAATATGCCTAAATGTCTAGAAGGTCAATTTCCCTAACAAACCTCTAGGGATAGATACCTAGATAAATATAAGTACGTTGTCTTAGTTGGAAAATGAGGGTTGTCACAGGCAACCCGTGTGTTTTTATTTTAGTTTATTTCATTTTTCATTCTTTATATTGAAAAACCCAAAAACATTTGAAAAATCAAAAAGATTTTTGTTTTGTTAGTTTAGTTATGTTTATTTCTCGTTTTTATAGCTTTTTGTTGAGATGTGCATGTTCCAAAGTGTCCAGAGGTGTTACGGTAAGTCAAAACGAGCCAAGGTAAGTTTTTAGTTTCGAAAAAAGGGTCTATGCGCCTCATGGTTTTGTTGTGCGCTGCATAGAATGGAACAATTGTCACAGAAAATTTTGAAAAAGTGTTTGTGCGCCGCATATATGCTTCATGCGCCGCATATCGGGCCAAATTTTACAAAGGGAATTCTGAAAATCAATTTTGTGCGCAGCATGGACCTTGAGTGCGCCGCATAGGTTGGCTTGACTGAGAGTTAACCGGGCTTTGACTTGGGTTTAAGTGGATTGGATTTTATTTAGATAAGTGGGGCCCACGAAAATCTTAGTTGTTCTTTTGTTTGGGTCCTGGAACGGCTCAAAGAAACACACACACAACATACATTCAAAACTTTCAAGTATTCTTTGTTTTCTCTCAAAACCAATGTAAGTCCCAACTATTACTAGATGGGTGCTGAAGACACCTCTATGTCGATGGTGAGTGAACTTTGCAACACGATCAATTAATCTGGATGTGACCAGTTTAGATTGATCGTGTACCAGGTTAACTGGAATTAAGTATTAAGGTGACAGAATATTAATACATTGCAATAATATAAATGACGAGTATATAAACTGGTGAGACAATATGTAATTTTCAAGTGTATTTTATTTATTACTTGTTTAAATAAATACAAGGTTGTTGCGGAACCAAGATAATACAAGAATGTAAATATCCTAACAACCCATGAATTACAATTGATCTAAACTTGGAAATTCTCCTAAACAATCGAAACACTTAGAGTTGTGAAATGTTCCTTTTTGCGATTGAGAGAATATTGCACAAGTTCACCAATATTGCAGAATATATGTATTTGCAAAGTTATTGAAAATGCTTGTGCAAGGACCTCTATTTATAGTCGAAGATTGAGCATGGGGATCTCAACTTCGACGTACAGATATGGTTGACAACACACAAAAGTATTGTTAAAATAATCCTTTGTGTGTGTTAAATAAAGTAAGACAAAAGGTTACTTTATTCAACCACTCTACACCTTGTATCTTTATCCAAAGACAATATCATTGTCCGGTTAAAAGGATGTAGAGTAAAAAGGTCCTCCTCGTAATCAGTGTAAAGCTTTGTAAGAGCATTTACACTGGAGGATTCTCCAGTTGATTAATCTGGTAGATTGTCAACTGGGCTTCGCTGCCATTGCCAATCTCTATCTTCCATTTGTTGTCTTTGACTTCAACTGGAAGGTCTTCAGATTCTAGTCTTCTGATCTCAACTGGAGGAAGTCATCAGTTGCTAAACCTGTACAATGCAACTGGACTTCTAATATTTCGGACAATTTCTCATGCTCTCCAGATGTCACTGGAGAGCTCCAGTTTAGTTAAAACTGGACCTAACAACCAAAACCGACCACCACCCTTTCAACTTGAATTTTCTTCATATTTTTCTTGTTTATTCAACATGGTTCGCACATCTAGGAGAGGAAAGGCAGTGGCTTCTTCATCAAGTTCCCCAGTTTTTGTTCCGGGAATTATTAAAGGAAACGATTATACCAACCCGGAGCCTAGCGATCCATTCACTTATAAGGATATGCCATTGGATTCTAGGGCAGAAAATCTTACGACCGATACTCATGTTTGTTTAACATTTCCGGGTTCGGAAGGGCGAGAACGAATCCATTTTCTCAACAAATTTCAAGAGATTCGTTACCATGGGGTTATGCAACCCAAGATAGTTAATTGGAGAGATTTTGAAACTTTGGGGATTGCTACTGAATTAAGAGGGATGGTGGAGTGTAAGTATAGGAATTCCAATGGTCAAATTAAAGCTTATAGAATATGGGAGGAAGCATTTGATTGTGATTATCCACCGGTTAGGGAGTGGTGCTTGGAGTTTTTGAGCACGATTTGGGTTGACACTAGATTGAATGGGAGTGAGTTCTACACAAAGCAGATGATTCATTTTCGGGCTGGTGGGATACAGAGGCATTGTTCCCTGCCAGAGTCTGCCTATTTGACGGGGATGTTAAGAGATAGATCTTTAGCAGATATTGATGGCTATGACTTCCTACTTAATGGAGTTTTTGATAAGGGAGTATCTGGTTTTGATGATGATCGCGATGTTAATGCTTATTGGAGAGAGCTTGGAGGGGACGGTGTGGATTCTATTTTCCCTCCTCCTGAGTTTTGATGATGGTTGATGTTAGATGGCGGTGCCGGTTTCCATGGGCATTGAGTCATCATGTTATTGCTTGATTTGATCTGTGGACTTGGTATTTGTTGGTTGTTTGTTTGATTTGGTTTGTAAACGCCTTTGTTGGCACTAAGACTATTTCCTTTTTCGTACTTAGTTTAGTGGTTTGTATGGTGAACAATAAGTATGGGGGGATGGTATGGTGATTTCTTTTAAACTAAAGGCTAATGATTGATGATGATGTTTTGGTTTTCTTTTGGTTGTGTTTTATACTTTTGGAGAGGAGCAATTCATGTGCATATGCTGGCAGTAAGTTCAGCGCCCATTCATTTTTAATGATTCTACCAAGCATACAAACACTTACCTACATCCGGCAAATTTTCGAGATCTTTTCTTTCTTTTATTTTTGCTTTTACCTATTTTCCATATATTGTCTTTAGTTCATTGTGCAATGGGGGCATTGTACAACTCAAGTATGGGGGGGTAGGTAAATAGGAAAAAGCCGGGTGAAGTTTAGACTTTTTAATGATTTTTGAGTAAATTTTTAACTTTTGATTGCTTGTCCTATAGTTTAATTACTTTGTCATTTAAGATTTAATTATACTAGTAAGTAATTGAGCTATATTCCCTTTGGTAAAACTGTTTTAAATTGTGAAATGTGTTTTGAATGATCGTTAAGGCAAATCCATTCGGGATTGATTACATGACTAGCACACTCTACCACAAAACACCCAAATATGTGAGATCTTGATTCATGTATAGATTTGATAGGTGTTACGGTTTTGGTTTAGTTGCCTTGTAAATTTGTCCCTCTCATAGGCTTTTGGATTTATCCGGAAGTAAGAGTCTCTTTTAAACCCGTTTTCTTTGTTTATTCACCATTTGTTTATGTTTATCATTGTTTAACCATGTTTATGTGCATGTGTTTAAGTAGCTAATCACATTGGTTAGTGAATTTCCCTTGTTTAACCTTTGTTTGCACTCATTTTTAGTGCAAGATACACTTAGAAACTTGTTGATCCTAGCCTTTTCGTTTGTTTTAAATCCACTTAAATATGTAACCTATCCTCACCATACCGATAGTCGAAATCCTTGGTTGATCATTAGTTGCCTATGCTAGTTGGATGATTTGGGGTTGTCTTGTTTGTGTTGGGTTGGTAGATTTCCTTTTGATGGGGTGGATCGACTCGTCATAATTATGGAGAAGTCTAGATTGTTCTAATTAGTATTAGTTATGATTTGTCAACAAATTTCAAAGTTGTAAAAGGGGGTACCAATTAGACAGAGTAAAAGTAGTTCATTGAAAAGAAAAGAGAATAAAAAGAATGAAAAACAGGGAAAAAAAAAAGAAAAAAAAATAAGAAGAACTTGGACTGTCATTTGGTATTTTCCTCATATTTGGCAAATCAATGTAGAGTTGGTACATAAGTTTAAACCAACAAAGTGTTCTTTGATTGATTATAATCTTCATTTGAAGTTGGCAATGTTTGTTTAAAGTCAATATGGGTAAGATTCGGTGGTTTGAAGTCGTTTGAAGGTAATACACCACAATGGTGGCGGTTTTTATCGTTCTATTGGGGAGTAGAGTCGGGAGAACATCTTTTGGGTTATGGATAGATGGCAACTAGTGATATGGGTTGTGTTGGATTAGACTATAATGTAAACCTTTGTTAATTGTTATGTTATTTCCTTTTAACACCAATTATATCTCTAAAATTTCCATACACATTGTTAATGACCCTTGTAAGCCTTTGTACATTACAACCGTGTTTATTACCTCTTTTGATAGACGTTATATGGTGCTAGCGCCATGGCGACATAGGGACGATTCTATTACAAGCCTATGGTTAAAATATATGCATCACGACTAGGCTTTGAGTGATTGATACAATATTTCAACCCAATAGTTTGTTAGTTGAAGAAAGTTAGTTGGGATGTTTTTCTTTCATTTGATTAAAGTGCTTAGTCGTGTTTTCGAGGCTTGTAGATCATTCAAATATTGTCAAACATTTCGATTTTTCATTTAAGATTAAAACTGCTTAATTATTCTTATGGTTTTGCTTCTTTTTGATAATTATCATGTTTTTATGATCAAGAACCAAGGGAATGAATGTTTTGAAATCTGAATTTGCTTGAGGACAAGCAAGGCTTAAGTATGGGTGGATTTGATATGTCCATTTATATGCATATTCCCATATCGTTTATAAGTCGTTTTAAGCTTAATAATGTGCAAATTGTATGTATATTCGATGCTTTGATGGTATTGTTAGTGATTGCAGGCTTAGAATAGGTACATTGGTTAGAAATGGCATTCATTAGGATGATTCTTGGACGAGTACGAGTGAAGACGAGATGAAAAACAAGTTGATTGTTAAACGTTTTGTCGTAATCTTAATGTTTTGAGTTCTTATGTTCTTATCTACTATTTTGTTGATAATGTATGAATGATTTAGAGGTATCTAGGTTTAGGAGTACATTATTCTAGTCGATTGGGTACAATTGATAGGTGTTAACTTGTGGTAACAAGATAATAAACAACAATAGATAATAGAATTCAAAGTGTTAACGATTTGGTAAAATCGATAGACAAGATTGTTTACAATAACAATACAAATTCGTCAATTTAGTAGGTCTTGATAAGGAAGGTGGTAACCGGAACTTAGGGGTCGAAAGATTGGTTAATGGGTCGGATAGGGTAATAAGCTAGGTGCGCAACTAGTGAGGTCTTTGTTCTACCTCGTTATAAAATCAACAAGTTGAATTGGTTTTAATATAGATGCAACTTAAATAATGTGTGTCATGGAGTCGAAGTGGATGATCTTTTAATTCTATTTGATATATGACAATTTTCTTTTCGATAAATTCTTAGGAATTCCTAACTCTTTCAATCAACTAACTTTTTAATATAAAAAACAAGATGACGTGGTGTCTTTAAAAAACCAAAATCTTTTTAACTAATTAAAACTCGCTAGCTCTTTGTAGTCTCCGTGAAACGAACCTTTACTTGATTTAGTCTATATTGCATACGGACGGGTCCACTGCCCGATTGTGTGTGGTATTCGATTTGGAGTATTTTTAAGGATTTTAATTTAACTAGATTTTCACACATCAGTTAATATGATATTGCAGGTATTATAATTATAAATACATACGAAGGCCTCCCCCAACATAAAAGGAGGCCAAAGCGAGCAATTGTCCAAAGGCACAAAGGCCATCAAAGAGTGTAATCGTTCAAACGGCATGCAGGCCACCGAGTAAAGACTGTCTAAAGGAACATTGTTCACATCATCAAATCACAAAGACCAGAAGAGTTAGGGGACAACCTGCAAAAGATCGGAAGGAGAAGCATCAGGATCAGCGACAAGCTTGCAAAGGTATTCAGAGTCAATATTGGCAAGATCATCAAGTGCGGAATCAAGGCAAGCAGCTATGTCTTCGGGGATATTGCGGCCCTTTAGATTGATCATTCCGTCTGCAGCTAGAGCACGCATTAATCCCACTTCTGCATCAACCCTGTTCAAGTTACGGACATTGGACAGCAGGTCGCCAACCTCTGGGCCATTGATGAAAGACTTGCAGACACGGGGGATGACCTCCACAATCAGTCTCCCATATTTTCCCGCCTTATCTGCAAGTGCATCATGTGCCTCTTTCACCAAACCATCTTTTTCTCGCACTTGATCTCCCAAAGACCCTACCTCCCTCTCCTTCTCAGTAATGATCCTTTGCGCATCAGTCCTTGCAGCGCTCAGCTCTGACTGTATGGCCCCACAGTCCAACTCCAGGTCACCCACCTTTGCCTCCAAAGCAATCTTCTCCGTCATCAACCGCTCATATTGCTCCTTCGATGGACAAGACTCTTCAGCATTCTCCCGCAATCTCGAGTCCATAGCACTGCCACTAATGACACTGCAAAAAATAGAACAGTTGAAGAAAGCTGACAGCTCAGGAACACTCAGGCCCATCAAACCATTTACCCATCCTGGAGGGACAATGCTTTGAAGATCACGGTGATAAGTGAAAGCATCCAGAACCTCTTCAAAGGGATCAAAGGTTGCGCAAATAATTAATCAAATATCAATTTGGAACAATCAAATAAAGGCAAACAAATAGCAACAGGACTTACATGGTGACTGTGGAGGGACCCTACTGGCCTTCCCCCCTTATCTTCTTCGGTCGATGGCTACCAGGTCTCTTAGACATACTCTTCCTCTTCCTCAAACGACTGCCAACCGTGTTACCTTGAATCTCTGCCTCCCCAACCATATCTTCACCATTATCATCAGAAACATCAACAATGTCTCCTACCGGCTCACAAGCTGCAGGGGTAGATGCTTCAGGAAATTCACCGGGAACAGGCTCCTCATGAACCGTGGTGGGATCAACATGTCCGGGGACCACCGGTGCAATTTGCTCAATTGGTGGAGGAGCCAGAGCCACTGGTCTGAAGACAACACCAGTCAACGCAGGCTTCCTATCAATGAGTTGCTTGAAAGACATCTCTGCAAAAGTAATTCGGATCAGTATCTATCCTATTTTATAGTAGAAACAAGAAGAAAAAGAAATAGAATCAACCTACCCTGACCATCAAACTCAATGGCAACATCCAAAGTACCATACTCCCAACAATTTGCAACCCGAGACTTAAACAACACAACCTCTGGATACACACACAACTTTAACCTATAAGAAGACAGATGATCTACATCCGCTTGCCACACACCAGACACACTGGGAACACCTATTGGCTCATACTTCAACTTACCCTATCCAACAAGCCACTACGAGCAGGAGTAATCAACGACTTATCAACAAAAACAAACAAATTTTTCCAATCCCTAACCTCAATACCACCGGCAACAAAAAGCTCATAATCACCATTTTCTGACACGGTGACCCAATCGCCAGATTCTTTTAATTTATAAAAGAAATTAAACAAAGCAACAGACTGTAATATATGGTTCGCATGACAAATGACTTGGAAAGCAATGTTTTTTGCGATACCGATCGGATGAACAGTAGATATATGGCATCGATAATAATCGATAACAGCAAGGAAGAAAGATGAAAACGGGATCCTAAGATTACCAAGAGTAAAAGCTTTAACATACACACCCACAAAACCCTCTAAAGGATTGCCCTCTTTCTGGGTACCGGAACAAGTTAGGGTTTTGGGAAAAGTATGTACCCACAAAACTCTGATAGGCAGAGCGGTTGAACACATTGCCAATACCTTCTATTCCTCTCTTCGACATTATGGTTATATGGAATAAAAGGAAGAAAGAAGATGATAATATACCAGGATAGCGTCTGGTGGATGGATAGACAAAGAAAAGACAGAGAGCAGGGTCAACAGGCGAAAACGCAATAAAGGGAAACCCTTATTTTGTGGTAATAAGTTGGTATTTATATGGGTCATAATCACGGATAACTACCCAGTGATTAATTACCCCGAGAGATGTGCCAACAAGTTTCCACTAAGAGACAGAAAGTCATTATGGCTTAAACTAAATATGATTCATGGATAAACGAAGCAGCGGAGCAACGAAGCACGTTCCTTTTGACTTCGAAGGTATGATATTTATTTTGTTATTCGATCTGTTAAGTCTAATGCGATATTTTACAGATAAAACCTCCCATCAGACTAGGGGGCTTGATGATATACCCATACAGAGCTCTAGCTCCGTACCCGAAGCAGAAGCAGAGAACGAAGTCATCTTCATACAGGTAAAGCCATAACGGAGCTCTGCCTCCGCTCAACATAATTACCCCGGAGCTCCAAAGGTAACAAATACCCAGCTCCGAGGAGATCCGCAACAAAGATCGGACAAAAGATCTTTTCCATGATTAATCTATTAAACATATCTAAACTCCGATATACTCGGACATAATTAGGTAACAAGATTACCACAAATCTGCTCAAGAAGGAAACAAGATATTCACAAAGGAGGGAGAGATTTACTCTAATTCTCTTACCCTCCTCTCCAAGAAATTGACCCTCTATATAATTAGAGGAGGAAGCCTTACGGCACGTCCATCATATTGACGGATAATACATCGAATCCCTAAATCTTTAAGTCGAACCTAAGTCGACTTATAAACCCTCACAACCTATCCGACCTCCGAAGAAACCCTAAGTCGACCTCGAGCGGCTTAGGATCAATCGATCATAGGCGTAAAGAGGTCTCTCCGACCCTCTGGCCGTAAGGGCGATAAACACCAACAACCCAACTCACACCTCCGGTTGAGCCATAGTGCGATTATTTGATCAAACAAACATGAACCGGTAACTCTAAATGAACAACTCAATAAACAATATAAATTGTACATAATACAAACAGCAATCGTCAAACTGTTTAAAAACATTTGTATACTTTTCACCCCAAAGCACATAAAAGTAGGACTACGAAACTCACCTGACAAGATGAATAACTACAAATGACCTAGTACAAAGATCTTGAACACGAACAGTCAATGTCAGTCTACAGTAACCACTTGAACAATCCAAATGTCTCACACTGCCATAAATCACACGATAAGTACTAGAACTCCAACGTACAAGTCTTTGTCCTATACTAGTGTCTTAAGAAATTCCATTTAGTTTTATGTGATTTAATACCATTTTTACTAGTTGGTTTAGTGAATAATATATGTTCCCAAATTAAATAACTAGAATAAGCCCTTAATAATTATTAACTTTTAAATAATAAACATAATTATTTAATTAAACTTGGTTTGAAATTACAAGTCCATCATGGCTTCAGAATTCCCGTCGTGACATTAATTACGAGTCTCGATGATCATAATATTGACGTGCTTTCAATTTGGAATTGATTTGTACGCGGTTGAATTAGTTTCGTGACATGCTTCAGTATTATTTTGTTTTGACAGTCCACGTGCTTCAAAGGTAACCCTCAGCCAATCAGATTTCCAAATAAAGATGTCAAAATGTTATTTACGACCCAGACTCATTTTTACGACCTCGTATTTCTAAAATACGAGTCCAAGTTTCAAATGTGACCTCATGCTCAAATACGACCTCACAAACTTAAATACGACCTCGCAATGACCTGAATGATTTATGACCTCGCAAATTACATCTGGTCTACTAAATTTCAGATCTGAAAGAGAGTTTACGACCCCAACGAGCTGTTCACTCAAAATCACTTATTTTTGACTACAGATAACGATTTAACTAGTTTTTGGGTTATAAAATGCATAGATCTTGAATATAAACATAAAAGTAAATGTTTGATTCACTTTCTTTTCCCAAAACCATTCTTTTTCTTGACTTTTAAGATTAAAGTTTATAAAATAAAAGGAACTTTTAGATCTAAACTAAAAACGGGATTTAAAGCCATAAAACTCACGATTTGGTTAAGAAATTGGGTAGTAACAACCGATCTATGATCAAATTTGATGATAATAAACTTAGATCTTGGATTTGGTAGGAAATGTTTATAGATTTTATAGAGAGATGAAATGAGGTAGTAAGGATGGGGTAGCAAAGGTTTTAGTGAGAGAGTGGATGAGTGAAAATGATAAGGAAAATAAGAGGTGGGGAGAGTTAGTAGTCTCCTAGCCTCATAAACCAAGTTTGACTCTTTAATCGGATAAGTTTGACTCGCAAATTTAAAAAGACCTGACATTCCATTTAAAATTTTAAATGACATAAATGAACATATTTTTGACTACCTTTCCAACGGTTATAAATATGACTATGTTTAAATATTATTAGTTCATTTTTAAGTATTTTCCGATTATTTGACATTCCTACAAGACAACTAGTATTCCTTCGAACTCGAACTCTCACATCAAATCTCTAAATAATAAATGCACTAGAGCCTAAATGAACATAAACTCATTTTATTAACACTTAATGTCTTACAAAAGCACATGTACATGCTCTAAATTGACCAATGACGGACTATACTGACACGTACATGACTAGTCATAGGAATGACGAACGGAAAAGTACAATCGGACGGCATGCTCAGGTGACGGTTGTCACAATTCCCATTCGATCTCAAACCCTTAGCCTGATCTGGAGACATGAAATTGACCTCTTTATGGCACAATTGATGACTTCAAACCACTAATTGATTCTTTAATCCATTACAAACATAAATCACTTATTTGATTACCTGAACGACATGAAATCCATAAACGTTTTGCAAATAAATCATACCCAGCCCTCACAACCAGAGATGGGTGAACAAAATCTATCAAAGACCATTATCCTATGATCTTTTAATGATGAATTACCTGTAGGGATGATTAATGGGTCAAAAACTAGAAGAAATCATCACCGAATCCCTTCTCAATCGTATAAGATCAAAATAGAGGCTAGGGTTTTGTGTATGAAGCTTTCATACAGGTTTGCATCTGAATAAGAGGCATATGGGACGTGACTTAATCCCCTCAACTGTTGAGATAAGTTTCAAGACTTCACGTCCAGGCCCTTGTACTTTCTTACCCTAACTGCTCGTTTAACGACTACGGGATCACTTAACGACCCTTACTCCTATAGGAAACACTTTGTAACATTATTCATAATCATTTATCATTAGTTTCATCACTTTAATCATTTTACACATTAACACATTAGTCACACATTTCCTATAGTAAATACATAAGTATTTCATCACTTAATCCAATTAAGGCGTTTAACTAGACATAACCTAACGTTGACTAATGGACAAGTCAAACGTCAATCATAAAAAGTTTAGGATGTTACAATAATCGTCTCATTTATCATCAACTAATATCATTATTTACGTCATCAACATTAACCTCATTGCATCATCTTTATACATATCATATAGATACACAGGTTACATAATTTCATCATTACATATAGCTAAGGAATTATAATTACTTAGTCCTACATACCATCTTTAACATCATATCATTACATCATCAGATCTTATCTACACAAATAGTCAAGTAACTTACGTTACTTGATCATCACATAAGGTTAGGCAACTGACGCTACTTAATCATCACAAAATGAATTTATTATATCGTCGTCTTATCATGCATACAGATAAAGTCAAGCAGTTTACACTACTTAATCATCACATAGAGTTAAGTAGCTTACACTACTTAATCGTCACACATTAACTTTATTATGTCATCATCATATTTTACTTACACGTAAAGCCAAGCAGTTTACACTACTTGATCGTCACATAGAGTTAAGTAGCTTACGCTACTTAATTGTCTCAAGGATAGGGTTGAGTATCCATTCGTCACAGGTTGGTTGATCATACCAGATGGAATACTCAATCGACAAATATGGGTCGCTCGGGAGATATCATGACTACCCCCTCATGATCGACTCAGCACACTAGCCCCAAAGGACTAGCATGGGTTAAGCTTAACACTTTTCGTCTCAGTTTATACTTGAGTTCATCTCAGTTCATCATAATCCTCACATATCGTCACATATTAACACATATCATCACATAACGACACATATCGTCACATATCAACACATGTCATCTCAAATCGTCACAACACATTAATCTTTATTGCATCTCATATCATTATATCTTCATTAGCTTTATCTCATTAGACATATCATTAATTTGCCATTAAGACTATCCCTATGATAAGGAATACTATTCGCTACAAGGCACGTATGAAAACAACATCATCAACAACGTAATCACCATGTGTACCAAGCAACATACATTCAATTAATTATTGACATAATCAACACGTATGCAAAGCAACATTACATTTTATCCCTATGATAAGGAATACTATTTGCTACAAGGCATTCATCATATTAAGCATCATAGCCATTCCATAATCATCATTCACACATCACAAATTTACAACAATAATTAAGGGATGGAATACTACTTGCTATCAATTCATACATCATATAGAATCCCATTCTCGTCCCACATAATAGGCATAGTTATGGTAACCTCTTAAAGCACCCATATCATCCCCCACGTGGTTCCCACACCCCTACATATGTAAGAGATGTCTACATATTCATCAAATCGATTTATTATTAAATCCCACGTTTATTGTGTTCCCAAGCGTGACAAAATAAGTTATCTTACCTTATACGGGCTCACAACAACTTAAAGTAAGCTTATGGTGCTTGATACGTACTCCCGGAAACCTAGAACGAATGATAAACGAGCTAATCATAATTAAACAATGATTTTCAACACAAATAGGCTAGGTGCGCCGCACTAGATGAAGGAACAACAAGTGGAAATGTAAGGTGTGTCGCACTCCATAACGCACCCTCCATCACACCCCTTCTCGGCATCAATGAGTGTGCCGCACCTATTGAGAGGTGTGTCGCACCTACTGATGACTCACTACCAAACCTCCCCTCAAAACATTAGGTGCGCCGCACCCATTAAAGGGGTGCGCCGCACCTCCTGGGCGAACCAGCAACCTTTACTTTATTTTTCATCCAAACGAATTCTCACCCTATGTCCGACTTTTATACATAAAAATGACATCTTTGATTCCTATTTGACGCTATCAAAACAACAATTGATTAAAGGATGAATTATAAACATTATAGGGACATTTAATCACCCGAAAACATGATTAATCACCAACAAAACACAATCGAATCAACCCCAAACCCTATGACCAGTTATCAATGGACAAAACCTAATGACACGAATCACCAATCAAACAAGGAACCATGTTTTACCTGTAGGGAAGATTATAGGATCGAAATCTATAAGGATTCACCACCAAAAGCTCTTGAAATCGATTAGGTTATGAAGGAGGCACCTAGGGTTTGAGAGAATATCTTATGATGAGATAAAACTGATTTTGTGGTGTCATAGGTCACGTAAGAGACCTAAAATCTGTTGTAACATCTTTCTCACTTCACCACTTAGACCCTTGAACTTTACATCTTCACATTTAAGGCTCAAACTAGCTAACGAGAATACTTATCGACACTTTAAACACATTTTGACCATCTTAAACACATTAAAACACATATTTAAGGCATTAAACCTTACACATATAGCACATTAATCACACGTAAGCATTAAATCATCTAAAGGCTTAACCAACACAAAGTGTTGACTTAATGACTCAAGTCAACCGTTAAAGAAAAAGTTTGGGATGTTACATCTGGTCATGGCTTAAGAGCCGAGTAACTTATAGATGAACTAGTAACACAAACTTTAGGTCATTAATGCTTAAGCAATGAATCTAACAAGAACTTGTTTATATGGTAGTATGAGTCTAGCAACAACACTAGTTACTTAGGCAAAGTGAATCTAACGAGAATATGGACCGTGATTAAGTTTCCAACAGACTACAAGTAAGTAGAATGATATCTGGTCGTACCATGAGATCTAAGATGCCAAACAAATTATTGTTAGTTGCTTTTTCAAACTATTTTCAGACTGAGCATCTTGCTGAATAAGTGGTTGCGGTTCTATTTACTTTTCAGTATTTTAATTAGTTTAATAGAAAATCGTAGCAACCCCACAACCGCTAGAATTACACATATTACTAGATTAGATAAAGCAACGCATCTCTGCGAACGATCCTATTCTTATCACTAAACTATACTACATCTGATCGGGTCCCTTGTCTGTTAAGGTGTGTGTGTGTTCCGAGATAATAACTTGTACAACATTTATAAATTTAAACACAAAAAGAAACCACCCATCAAGTGTTTTGGCGTCGTTGCTGGGGACACGATACATTCTTAGTTTAGTAGTGTAATTCGATCCTACTTTGTGTTTCGGCACGAAGTAGTTATTTTCAGTACTTACGTTTAAGTCAAATTAGGTTTAAAAGTCATATTAGGTCAAATTAAGTTTTAGGTCAAATTTTGGGGTTTAGTAGTATTTTCATTTCATTGAAGTAGTTTAATTTAGCTTTTCATTTTATTTTTATATTGGTGTGTTTTACGTTTTTCTTTAAGTTTTACAGTTTTACTTAGGTAATCAAGCTGGAGACTTACTCGAGAAACAAGAACAGTAGGTCATCATCACCCGATAGGATTAGGATACAACAGTTAGAAGCAGCCCCGTCAAACCCACAAAAATCACCAACGCCACCAAACTCACCTAGATCTGAAATGGAGGACTTTAACCGACCGATTATGGAAAGAACGAGAGTCGTAGCACCTATACCGGGATCGGCTATAGTTCCAACCAACTTAGGAGATTTGTTTTCAGTCAAAGGACACCACCTTAAGTTAATCTAAGACAACCAATATGACGACCGAGCCAAATCCGACCACCACAAGCATGTAAGCAGGTTCACAAGTTTGTGCAAAATGTTCAAATACGAAGGAGACGTCACCGATAACGATGTGAAGCTTAGCTTATTTCCTCCGTCTCTCACGGGAGAGGCACGTGCTTGGTTCGATGAGCTCGATGAAGGTACCATCACTACATGGAATCAACTTCACGAACAGTTCGTCTTGCGATTCTTTCCCCCGAGTTTAGCTAGGAAAATGATTCAAAGATCAAGGCTTTCAAGCAAGACGAGGGAAAATCACTAGTTGATGCATGGAAAAGGCTTAGGGAAATGATTAGAAACTGTCACGGGAATGGACTTAACAAGGACGAATGTCAGATCGTAGAAATTTGGATACCCCAAAAGTTTTGAATATCTAAAATTCGTTAATATCCGAACACATATTCGAAGTTTTGAATATCCGAAGTTTACGAATATTTACAAATTTTAGAAAAAAATTAAATATTCTAGATATTGTATTTTCAGATATTTTCGGATATTTATCTAAAATTTATAATACTTTTGGATATTAAAACTAAAGTTTTTCGATAATTTTTTGATATTTTCGGACGTAAAAAAATATTGAAATTTAACCAAAAAAAACTTTCCAGGTATTTTCGGATGACCAGAATATCTGTTTTTATGTATTTTCAAATATTTTCGGATATTTTCATAAAATTTATAATACTTTTGGATATTAAAACTAAAGTTTTTCGATAATTTTTTGATATTTTCGGACGTAGAAAAATATTGAAATTTAACAAAAAAAAAACTTTCCAGGTATTTTCGGATGACCAGAATATCTGAAATTTTTCTAAAATCACTATTCGAATTTGAAAATGAAACTTAAGGATATCCAACTTTTTAGGGGATTGGATTTTCGGATAACGGTTCGGATATAGATAGTTTTAAATACCCCTAGGTTTATGTAGGTAGAAGGACATTAATATCTCGCGTGTGTTACTCACATGGGGACCTTAACGACACTAATTAACCGATCTGTTAGAGATGAACTGTCGTTGCAACCAAAACATGTCTTCAGGGATCCTCGTTCTAAAAAATCAATAAAGGAAATGTTGTTGTAAAAAGTGACAAACCACGAGAACTATTCTTACATTTAACTTTATTTTTAAACTATATTTGTAAATGTTACATTTTCCCTTTTATATATATATAGTAAATAGTAAATACTTTTAAGATTATATTAATTTGATAAATAAATTTTTTTTTGAATTTTTTTTTCCACTTATAACAAGATCACATTCAAACATAAATAAAGTAACCAATTGTCACTTTACACGTTGATGGACGATCCTACTATACTCTTGAGTTATTTCACATTTTTTTAAATGGTAAATTTAAGTTCAACGACATATCTTTTCATATATTCAACTTCAATTTAAGAGGAAACTTATAATAGAAAAAATACTATCTCCAATATTTTGCGCCCATTAAGATTTAAACTCAAAACTATCAAGTACCATATACCAATCTATGTGTTAATGATTGATACTTCTTTCACATTATTATTTACCAAATATGAAAAGAATAACATATTTAAGTTTCATAGAAAGAAAAGCATATTTACCAATTGTCACTTTACACGTAATGTATCAAAGAATAGCATATTACCAATCATGGAGGTCACTTTCTGTAAAGGCAAAATAAAGCCATGGGCACTTCAGTAAAACCACATGACAATATGCAACCCGAAAAGATCCTGTCGAAAATAAAATAAAATTTTGACACTAGTCTTCAATTCTATATATATTCTCAACCTCCTAAATCAAAAACACCCTCTTGTTTTTTCTGTTTATTTTCTTTGTCTAGATTTAACAAACAAATGGCAGATCAACTTACTGATGATCAGATCTCTGAATTCAAGGAAGCTTTCAGCTTGTTTGATAAAGATGGAGATGGTTTGTTCTTCCTTTAAGTTTCTTGCATATATATATATATACATGCACACACACGGACACACACACAAAAGTTTGTGTGTGTGTATATATGTATATATCTTCTGTGTGTTTATATATGTGTTTATGTATCTTTAACATTAGATGGTGATTATGTTGTGTTTTGATATCTGGGTTTTTTTTTATTGAAGTTTGACTATATAGTTGACTTTATATTCTAGGATGTTGACTTTATTTTCATGATGAAAGATCCTAGTTGATATCTATTTGGTGTTACTTATAACTTATAAGCTGGGTTTAGTTTGTTGGATATGTTGGTTTTGTTATTACTAGATGATTGTTTTACAAGAGTATTAATATGACAGTGAAATACTATATTGTGTAAACTTATCTATATACTATTATAAAGCAAATCTATTTTTGATTTTCAACAATGAACTTAAAATTTCAATATTGATTTTAAGTTTCGACAATGTACACATTTTAATGCATGATGTGCCATACATCATAGCTACGTTATATCAATAACTTACACTACTCACCAGTGCCACCGCCACCACCACCAATCTTCGCCACCACCGTCCGCCACCACCACCCGTCACCGCCGCCGTTAAATCACCACCACCGCCGCCACCTCCATCACCGCGCGACGCCCGGGTACCTTTCTCTCGTAATAATATCATCACAATTGTTGAATAATGAACTATGAAGTTAGATCTGTTTTGTTTTTCATACGATAAAAGTTAGGATTGACGAAAAGTGTTTGTGTTGTTCAGTGAAGCTGGTGTTCTTGAAGAGGTTTAAATCTTGATGTTCATTCAATTTTCTCAAGTGTAGGATTTGTTATTAGTGTATGGAATGTGGCATAAGATCTTAAGTTAAATGAAACGTGCATCTTTCTTTTAGAGTTTTCTGTTGCATCTATAAGTGGAAGAAATTATGAAGAAATATTTTGTGCTATGCTATTGTAGGTTGTATTACTACCAAGGAACTTGGGACAGTTATGAGGTCTCTTGGACAAAATCCAACCGAGGCTGAACTCCAAGACATGATCAACGAGGTTGATGCCGACGGAAACGGTACTATTGATTTCCCTGAGTTTCTTAATCTGATGGCCAGAAAAATGAAGGACACGGACTCTGAGGAGGAGCTTAAGGAGGCTTTCAGGGTGTTTGACAAGGACCAAAACGGCTTCATTTCTGCAGCTGAGCTTCGTCATGTTATGACGAATCTTGGTGAGAAACTCACTGATGAGGAAGTTGATGAGATGATTCGTGAGGCTGATGTGGATGGTGATGGCCAGATCAACTATGAGGAATTCGTCAAGATCATGATGGCCAAGTGAGGACCTTCAACCCGACCCTAAAACGTAAAACAATTTTATAAAAATATATTTCAAAAAATTGTTATCAAAACTCTTAGTTTTTGCATGTGGTTAGGATTCATTTCATATCTTGAATGTTTCTTTGGATGTTTTTTGTTTTCCTTGTTTGCATTATATGTATCTGTGCTTGTTTGCTCTTTAGCTTAATTAGTTTCTTCTTGCTGTTTTTGTTATAAACCTAGAACAAATTTGATGAACTTTTATCAATCAACTTATTCATGTTACATCTTATTGCATTAGTGCTTGTTATCCATGGTATTTTTTGTTATTACCTTTTGATGATAATCGTTTCTAGCTGGGAATCTCCCATCTTAAAATAGCTACATGAGGTGATACCTAAATAGCCTTCCTATGTTTTATGTGGCTTAATATTTGTTTAAAGATGTAGCATTTGTTGCACTTAGGTTCTGGTTCTGGTACCTGAACAACAGAATGAGATTTCATTATAATCATAAAAGTTATAATTTTATTCATTTCCATATGTATATGTGCTTGATCATTTCTTTTAAGGTAAAAATATACTTAGCCTCTCCTTTCTTAAGGACAACTACATGACAAGTCCATTAGGCATTGGGTGTCTTCAGCTTTGTTTTACATACTTATAGCCGAGTATTTCGGTTCTAACCGATTTCGGTTACCGGTTATGTGTAAACTTTGACTCAAATTTCGCTAAATCAGTTATAAATTTTATACTAGCATGGTACTCGCGTAATGCGACAGCGATGACGGCGGATGGTGACGATGGATGATGATTGTGGTGACGGCATCAAATGGTGTAGATAATTGATGGAAAGATGTTTGATTTATAGGGGGTAATAGATTATTTGTTTTTTATAAGAGACTAATAGTGTAATTTATTATTAAGGGTTGGTGGTGATTTAATTTATTAAGTAAGTTTAGAATTTATTATTAAGTTTGGTTAAGACTTAATTTCGGTTTTATGGAAAACACTTTTTTGGGCATGAGTCAACCCGGCTTGAATTATATGAATAAACATCAATTCTAGTTCTAGTAACAATTATGGTAATATCATTACAGCAAAAGGTATGATAAGGAATAAATACAAATACATATATTTTTATTTTTTATTTTTTATTTTTGAATTATAGAATAAAAACAAGTGTTTCAGTTCTTTTATACTTCACGACCCAAGATAGTATATAATTGTAATAGGTCGCGTTTGGTTACAAAATTTGTTGAAATCTGACGGAATTGGAATTGAATTCAGTTCCTTAGTGCGTTTGGTTGTTCAAAAATGGAGGAATCTCATTCCGTTGGAATGTAAATGTTCTATCATATGATGAAATCTTAAATCTCCATTTCTTGGAGACGGGAAAGGAATTTCATTCTTTCTGTCAAATTTTATTCTTTTATATTCTAATTTTTTTTAATAGATTTTATTCTTTTCTAAAATTTTTTTGTGAACTAAACATGCCTAAATACAAAGGTACAAAATGAGGCACCGTGAGGTACCTTAGTGAATGCCATTCTTTGAGAAAGGTATATCATGAGAGGAGATCTCTTGTTCACCTATTTTTTCTCTATGTTTTATTATTTAATTTCTTTCAATTTAAAAAGGAAAACGTGAGGAATGAGGGAAGAAAGGGAAAGGACATTTCTTATATGAGAGAGAAGGGATGAGAGCTAAAAGTACGAGCCGAAGGAACGCACTCTTCACACCTAAGGAAAAAGATATGAAAAAACGTATAAATAATAATAAGAAAATGTTAAATATAGCTCTTAGTATGCATAATAATTGTACATGTCATATTCACCTTAAATTTAATGGTAACTTGGTAACTATATAACTAATTTATATACCTGTTTTATATAACACACCCCATAATATAAAGTGATATTTGTATCACACATATTAATAAAATTACCATATATATGCTTTAATGGTTTGTACAGTATATTTTAAGTTATAATGTGTGATAGATTTATGAGAATTTATGGTACGATAATCCTTTCCCATAATATAATGCCTAAATTTCATTGTACTTATCAAAACTAAAGTTGTTTATCAATGAGTTTGTTTCTTCCCCTTATTTTTACACAACAATGGGTCTTATGCCTTTTTTTCATTTTGTTTTCCTCTTTTTCTATTAATCTATAACATAATTTCTCTGTTTTTAAATTGGTTTATGCTAAACGCTCTTCCATATAAACTAAGACCTTTCTTTTTTTAATGGACTTATTCTTATTTTTAAACATTTAAAATGGATATAGTGACGAGAATCCTTTTATCTCATGTATCATGTTAATACCTGTGATCATGTTTACATTTTTTTTTTTTTTGGGTGGGGTGGGGTGTATGTGTGTGTGTTAGACATTTAATTTTGGACTTATACCCAAATTTCCACTAAATGGGTTAGCCTCACATTGACGATTTAACTTTTTTACCTAATGAGAAAAGAAATCTCTAACCTCTTTAAAAGTAACGAGGGAAAGTGTCCGCGCATTGCGGCGGGTAGGAGTGATAGGTCATAAGAGATGATAAGTCATAGAGTGTCATAGCCAAATGTTTTAAAAAGGGCTCCGCCCTTGGATTTAAAAATTCGTCGAAAGTATATCGAATGACATCTCTAATGAAAGAGCATGAAATTTTAAAAACACCCATATAGTTTTTATAATTTATCGATGTACGGTTTGTGAGATAAAATATTTTGAATGAATTAGAGAAATACATGATTTACGGAGGAGGGAGAAAAAAAAGATGATTGGTTGAGATTTGAGGAGAGAGAGAAAGGGTATTATAGGTATATTAGCTAAGGATGCTTAAATTAGTGAATAAAAAAAGGGGTATTTTAGGTACTTCAGATCATGAAGTGAAACTTTTAAAAAAGACAAAATGCTTTATATAATAGTATAGATATCAATTTAGCTTCAAATTTTGTTTTGTAGGAAACTTAAGTTTAGCTTATACTTGAGTTTAACACAAAAAACTTTATTTACAAATACAGAAGGAAAAGGAAGGAAGCAACCATGAAATCAAGAATAAAGTCAAAGAGTTTTTGGAAAAGATCTCGTGGAAGCTGTGTTGTCTTATGAAGTCATGAAACTTGCGATCTCCAAAGGGGAAAAAAGCATTATCACATAATGCATATACATTTAACGTTGAAGGCTAACATATCCGCTTTAGAGTAGGGGGGAAAATTACGGAAGAAGTCATAAAGCTTGTGTCTTGGTATTATTGTGAGTATGGAATGGTTTGGTCGTCCTTTCATTTGATAAAGTGTTAATAAAGAGGTGCATTCCAGGGATTGTATTCGGAACATACTTAAACATCAAAGATTTATGTTGCTTAAGTGTCTGAAATGATGAGAAATACTCGGCATCCATTACGTAACAAGAAAACTTGTATAATTCAGATGTGAATAAGTGTGATCATTAGCAGACTAACTATTAAAACAAAACCAGGCTTTAAGAACCCTTGGACTGTATTTAAAAGAAAAAAATAGCACAAACAGCATATGTTAAATTCAAACATAACATGAGACTTTTTGAGACGAGATGTAGCAAAATGGTAATTGGCAAAATGAACAAACACTTTCAAGTCGGACAAGTTAAACACAAGCACCACAAACAGAAGATAGATCTAGAATACAATCCTGCATCTTTTTACCGACCTGTCACCAAAACACTATATATCCTATCATGGGTGTAATCCGCAAGGTGAAGGTATATGCAGTTTCCAAGTTTTATATGCTAAGTAAAGGGAATGCAAAACGAACACTCATCCAGCCAATACTAAACCAGAGAAAACAAGTGTTTAAATTTCTCAAAGACAAGGATTCCCCGGCTCGTCAAGCTGTAATTACAGGATCCCGATTTAGGAAGCAACCAAAAGGGTAAGGGTGACAACATGCCGTTGTTATCACATGAAATCAAACTCATCATATCCATCATAGCCAGCATTTACAACAGAATCATCATCAGGCTTATCCATGAGCAGTTGTTTCTTCTTACCCCCTACAAAAGGTAACATTAAAGAGATGGAAATTGTCTCAAAGTTGCTAATTACATACATAAAGCATAAAATAGAAATAACTCACAAAAAAGGTAATCAAATGTCAAAAGAATAATAATAATATAAAATAAAATACCTCCAAAAAGAAAAGAAAATCTAAACCAATCCAAATCAAACATACAACTTAATTTTATTTTTTTTTGGGAGGGGGGAGAAGGGGGGGGGGGGGGGGGGGGGGGGGTTACTATAACCCGCTTTATTAATGGGTTGCTTACTTACTTTGGGCTGAGACAAAGGTCAGAACAAAGAAAACAGCTATAAAAGAACGGCTCAACTGAGTACACGAGTTAAAAGTTACCCAACTATACTCTTCATGCAAACACTGAAACCAAAGGTGTATAACCACCAATAACAAAACATTTCTTCCTTAGTCTTTTCTGCTCTAAGAGATGAGGCTATCATTACGAAAAGAGAAAATTACACTTTTGGTACCTTAAGTTGGAAGCTTTTGCGCTTTTAGTCTCTAACTCAAAAAATTGCACCTTTCATACCTAAAGTTTTGTGTTTTTTTCAGTTTTGGTACCACGTTCATACGGCGTTAATTTTTGCCTTTAACGCCCTCGCGTGACAAACACGTGAGGGGTATTTTAGTCTTTTGGCTCCCCTCTTTTTGAGAAAATTACACTTTTGATACCTCAAGTTGTCAATTTTTTCACTTTTGACGAACATATTTTTATTAGACTCTCCAATTTCCATCTCACATATTAGCATCTATCAATCAACACACTCAAAAATCAACACAGTAACACACATGATTTTTTTTTTTCACGGCTCTTAAAAAATGGTGTGTATCTATTCTTGAAATATTACATGTTGTTGGTGTAATTACGGGTGATGGTGGAGGAACGGAATGCATTGGTGGATCGATAGCCAAAAAAAACTCATGTCTCCGGAATACGCACCCACCATCGATCTCTTTTCTTCATATTATTGAAACCCTCTCATCCCTAACTTACCCTATTCTTCGATCGGATAATGATACAAACGAAACTTGATCGGAATCTATTACAAACGAGATCTGAACGGACTATGTTACAGATGAATAAATTTGCTACAAACGAGATTAGATCGGAATCTCTAGCTAAGGTAGAGGTCGTGGTGCCTGGTGGGGAGGGAGATAGTCGACAACCCTTTCTGGTGGTGTATGATTCATATAAGAGATTTGAATTTATTTACGCATGTTTATGTGTTGGATTTGGTATGGTATAAAGATATAGGTATACATGGATATATGGATGATCGCAATGTGTTGATTTTTGAGTGTGTGTTGTTTCATAGATGCTAATGTATGAGATGAAAATTGAAGAATGTAATTAAAAAATGTTGTCTACTTGAGGTACCAAAAGTGAAAAAATTAACAACTTGAGGTATCAAAAGTGTAATTTTCTCAAAAAAAAAAAGGGTCAAAAGACTAAAATACCCCTCACGTGTCAGGTGAGGGCTTTAACGGAAAAAATTAACGTCGTATGAGCGTGGTACTAAAATTGAAAAAAACACAACTTCAGGTATGAAAACTGCAATTTTTTGAGTTGGAGACTAAAAGTGCAAAAGTTGCCAACTTGAGGTACCAAAAATGTAATTTTCTCTAAGAAAAGTATGGATCTAAGATTCCAAATGCTAGACCAAGCTACAACTAATTATAGGAATTCGTATTGTAAGCTAGGCTAAGCTAGAAGAGTGAAAAAGTGGATCGATGTCTCAATATCCAAGGACATCAGCATTCATAATCCTCACTTTAGAAAGCTTAATCAGCCACATTTGTATTCCACTTTGATTGAGAACAAATCTTTGAATCATGTAAACTCAAAAGATTATGCAGCCTGTGATTTTTAGCACAATTTTTTTTATAAAAAATTCGTGTGATCAATTTTTGTCTTTAGAAGTGCTATTGCTTTTTTTAATCGACCTTGGTTTAAAAACTAAGCATAGCCTAGAAAGCAGTAAATAACTGCATCTATTGCCATAGTTGGATAAATCAAACAAATGAGATCATATATATCAACTTCCAAGCCTTTTTTACTGTTATTCACCTATCCTGAATAACGGTGCGACTTATATCATGCTTTTACTAAGTTGTTGTGTGATTAATAACTAGATAAACATTATATAGAGATGCTTTTATTTGTCATTTAACAGTATCAGAATAACATGGCACGCTGCTCCTGTTGAGAGATTTGACAGGAAGAGTTTCAAATTAACCACATCGATACCTTAAAAATTTCCTGGTTTCACCCAATTCACCACCCACACAATTTTATCACCTATAAATTCTATGACCCAAAAGTGAGCACAACCAATCTAGGGTTACCTGATTTCTTTTTACTGTACAATTCTAGACATACCTGTTTTCTTTTTGCCGGCTGCAGCTTCTTTCTCTGCTTTTAACTTTTCATTTGCAATGGCAGTTACAGAAGAAGCAACTTCTTTTGCATCAGCAGCTTTTAGGGAAGTCATTGACAATCTCATTACATTCTTGAGCAGTCCAATGTAATGATAGCTTTTCTGTATACAAAGGCGAAGCAAGCTGAGTTGAGTAACATAGCCATCAGATATGACGCAAACTAAAATATAACAGATAAAATACCTCGAATGGCCGGAGTTTACTAGAAATGAGTTCTGCATATTCTAAAAAGTCACTCTCTGATTTCGGGATAAAATTATCAATGGTCTTGTCATCACCCTTCTTGCTGGCAAAAAGTTCAGCTGTATTCTTGTAATCAGCTTCTTCAACAAGCCTGTTACAGATAAAAGACATGAAATAATAGAGACAAGTGACAAGCTTTTAGACTCGTGTGCTGATGATTGATATGAAAAAACATTTTTTATAGCTTACGGTCAGAAAAGAGAATTGAATCACCCGTTCCATCTTAACAAAAAAGAAAGGTCTGTTTGATTTTCAAACTGAACTGTATGGATCATTCCTATCAAATGTGATTATGTTATTTGGTTCAATCTCATTCCATCAGAGAAAGGATAAAATTAGAAACAATGATGTCACACAGTTTTATTCATGTGATTTTCAGTAACATTAGAAGCAACGATGTCACACGATTATGTTATCGGATGTGATTATGTTATTTAGACAGTATCTATTTTTGTTTATAAATAACGATAAAATATATCTAACTGCCACAACCTTGAATAAGCTTTAATTATTATTGATTATTGTTGATTCAACATAGAAAACTAATAAACTAATTATGCATATAGCATGCAATGATCCATCCTATTAACTTGCACATTCCACAAATCCATCAATTTTGTTCCAACATAAACAGGCCCTGAAGTTGATTATGCATTCATCTAGCTAACTCACTATTAATATGAAGTAAAAGGTTTTCTGTACGCATGCATGATAGGTATTCTATATTTACTGCACACAACTATAATGACTTGGAAGAACGGTATTAGGTGTCATTACATGGTATGACAACATATGTCAATAGAGCTTTAACTTTGAGGTGGAAACACTACTAGTTTAAATTTTCAAAAACAAAGTCAATACGTGAAAAAAACATAATGTTTCAAGGTAAAAGCCAAGGCACACAATAAAAGATTAAATATTGCCAAGAAATGACCAGCTATATATGATTAATTGTATATTTCTTGGAAACTTAAGAAATGGATTCTTGGTAGGTTGGTTGTGTTTAAGGTGGACCCTTTGAAGTATTTGATTAGTTATTGTGGGATCACATGGATTATATATAGTTCCTTTATATCTTAGAAAAAAAAGGATGGGAGAGGTAAATGTTTGCCATGATGGTATCGATAAACCAATAACCAGCCAATGGTTCATACCTTTGTTGTCTGAACTTCTCTGCCACGGGATCTAAGGGCTCCTCTTTTACTACTTCAACGGCCTTCCCTTTTTCTTTTAATGGTTTGGCTGTGGACTTCTTCGGGGCCTTCTCAGAAGGAGGTGGTGTTACAACTGGTGGCTGATACACGTACATTGAACAGAATCATCATAAAATTGACAAAAAAATAAGAATGACAAGTACATTTTAGTACAAAAAATGACTGTTCAATTAGTAATTTACAAGAACAAAATAATAGTGATTTCAATTTAACAGCTACTCAAGTCTAGAATAACTTCGAAGAAAATAACTATCGTTAAAGTTTCAAGTAAAAGATGCATTGGCTTAATATAGCAGTACTTTAAAAAAATGATGAAAAAGAAGTACCTAATCATGCAAGCTCAAAAAATTCAACAATAGAAATTTAGAAAAATAAAAGAACACAGAAGGAGATCACATTGAATATTTTCGCCATTCAATAAAAAAAGCTTGTGTAATTTTTTCTATTTTGGTTTTAGACGACAAGAAAGCATGGGAAAGAAGTGTTCCCATTGATCTTTTCCTCGTATAAAAGTAATAATCACCCATTTGGGTTATGTTTATCTTTACAACGTCAAATGGCCAAGCTAAAAAACAAACAAAACAGAAAACATGGGGTCAGGGAAGTCAAAGTATCAAAAAGGTTGGAAGGCATCCAAAACGTAAAAATATACATAAAGAGTTTCTAAAAAACTTCATTTATTTATTGAACAAATAGTTTTGTAATTACTGTAACGAAATAGTTTTGTAATCAAATTTAACACATTGATTTATTGAACTCAATAAATAAGTTTTTGTGGGTCAGCTAATCTTAGACTACAGAGTGTACCGGAGCAGGTTCGTCTTCATCCTCCCATGAGTCTTTTATATCATTTTCATCAACATCTTCATCATCCCACATGCTTTTAGGCTCCTTTTTTATAACGAGTGTGGCTGACTCATCCTCTGACATAATTAATTAGAATGTTGTAACATGAGCGGCAATACAAACTAGCGCAGCACATATTTAGCTGTTACTTGGCATACAAGAATATATATATTATCTATATATACATTTATATATATATAGGGTAACACTCCAGTGAGAACAGTCTTAAAATAAGAACGGTGAGAACACTTAAAAAACATCATTTTGATGCATTAAAAGTCCATATAACTGACATAGTGCTTAACTAATTATCATTATTTAAGTGTTTAACAACACAATGATCCGTCAAAATCGAAAAAATCACGTTTTTTTATGCATCATTTTGATCAATATGCATCCAAGATGGATGCACAAAACAAAAAACGTGATTTTTTCGATTTTGACGGATCATTGTGTTGTTAAACACTTAAATAATGATAATTAGTTAAGCACTATGTTAGTTTTATGGACTTTTAATGCATCAAAATGATGTTTTTTAAGTGTTCTCACCGTTCTTATTTTAAGACTGTTCTTATTTGATTGTCCCCCTATATATATATATATATATAGAGAGAGAGAGAGAGAGCACAAAAAATGTGGCTTGACTAACTTAAAGCTCATTAATTTGACTAACGTTACTACTCCACATCCATATAGACAACTCACGCTACAAAAACCAAAGGAAAAGCAAAGCGGAGTTCTTCAAAACAACCCCTCACAATAATGCTAATAGACATGTAAACTGAGGCGGGTATTAAGTAATAGGTCCACTCTCAAGAAACAAGCACATTCTAAAATTGGCCAATCGGCAGACGTGCATCACTAATTTGAACTAAAATCCAGGAGTAAGAAAGAATACCCTCATCATCAAGACATGATAATGCACCAGATGAAAATGCATCAGTGACAGTATCATAAAGTTTTTGTTTGGTGGTTCTCATATTTAATTTATTAAAAAAAAAAAAAAGACCAAGCCACCAGGATTTCTGTTAGCTGATAAAACAGGAACTTGGTTAAATTAAAATATATATACAGTAAATCAAACACCCTTGATCATTAAATATCACAGGTAATTAGAAAAAAGTAAATTCAAAGAGCATATTTAAGATGTACAAGCTATTCATGGCTTTTAGAAAAGATTACATTTTGACCTTCCAGTTAGCGCAAAGCTAGAGGATTAATAGCAAATATAGTATTCATCATGAACGTAACCATGAAACAAATTTGCTTTCATCATTCGCAATGGATTCATGCAACCATTACAAAGTCATATGGTAAAAAACAGAAAAGCGCAAAGCTATAAACCATAATTAATCCATCACGTGTGACGAAACAACAGTAAACAACACAGAGAGAGAGAGTAATTATACCCCAATCCTCCATCTTTTTTCGTGCTTTCCTTCTTTCGACAAAAACTGAGTCAACTGAGAATGACTAACGAGATCTGCCTCACAAAACTGAAAAAAAGGTCAACATACTTAAGCACAACCCAAAAAGACTTCTCTTGAATGAGACCAAGTTTCGCAATACAAACAAATATCACAACGCTCAAGTGTTTTAAAAAGTATCAAACTTGTGCTACGGGGGTATGTACCCGCTATATAATAAATTTCCGATTTTTACCATTTAATGTATCTGAAATCTGGGCGGTTTTCTATGATGTAGCAAGTAGGAAGAAGTCACGCAGTGGCTACATACAAGTTAAACTCGGATAGATACATATATATATATATATACACAGCAAAGTTATAGACAATTGGAACAACACATCCCAAAAAACTAGTATTTGATAACCTGGATTTATATATAAAAAAAGGTAAACTTTTAGATATCTTATGATAATAAGCAGTCATCATCAGATTCCAAGGATTGGGATTACAAAATTTTCAGTTCCATGCCAGGGATTAATGAATGAACTATATATATACCTGAGCGCACAACGGTGATAGTGGCAGAGGAACGACGGCGAGAAGAGGTTTACGGCAGTAATGCTTGCAATGAAGACCACAAAGATAGAGTGATTTTTGATTTTAGGGTTTTATAATTGGGTTGGGTTCGACAATCCCTTTTTCTATACCTATCTAATAAAGATACATCTTGATTAAATTACACAGAAGTTCTTTATTTTTTAAAAAAGTCCTTTACTTTTTAAAAAGTCTTCACTAATTTTCACATCAAAATTTATATGTTAATTTACACCACTTGAGATTGTCACCGGACGCCACCATCATTATCATTCGCCGTTGTCACCACACTGTAACAATTATGAACATTGTCACGTTGTACGGATAAAATGCTACTTTAACTAAAAAAGAAACATTTCCCACATATATACCACATATTAAGGGTGAGTATGAATCGGTTGGGTCGGTTTAAATAATAAAATTATTCACTTTGATATTTCACAAAGTAAAAGTGTTGGCAACATATGGAATAAAGGTGCGACAAAGCCCGTGTGGCCACACTGTCGCCGACAATGAGGGGTGCAACATGATGCCCTTTGTAGCAAAGTTTTATGTGGACTACTCTTGTCACGGCTTAAAATGGGTTGAGAGACCTACAAACCTCTGGTCAAAAAAATATTAATTTATCGTCGTTGTCCACCACTACAACCAAAACGTCCACACCATCATCCTTGTTTCGTTTTCTTCCTTGCCATTGTAACAACCCCACCATACTGTATCCCTTCCACCTCAAATTTCAACCATCCATTGCTTCCCATTTTTCTGGTCGTTTATTGCTTCTTCTTCTTCTTTTTTTTATAATTATTATTGACAATGTGTTTGTTTTGTTTTTATCAATTTCATGTAAATAAATATTTAGATATAGTTATGGATATGCATGGATGGATAGAATGATAGACGGTGATGATGATGGTGATTATAGGTTAATTGTTTTCTAACTTTTGTTTTTGACAGATAGATGATGATGATAAAAAAAATACAAATAAAGTTGAAGTAATTTTGGATGATGATGATAATGAAAATAATACAAATCCTGAAATTTCCAACCAAAAGATCAATTTTGGTCCTTTATACTTTGCAAAGTACGAAAATACCTTCACATGGGATGCACAAGGGTTTAAATGAAGGTGTGTTAATGGTCAATAACTCAATATATGTAACACGAACTTTATCCTGCTATAAATTACTGCTATTGATCTTTCTAAACCGAAAGGATGAAACGTACTTTTTTAGTAACCTCACGGAAGATTTACGTGGATAACTATATAAATAAAAACATGTTATTTAGTGATGGTTCGTTATAAAGTTGGTGTTTAAGCTGGTTGGGACAGTCGGTCCTATCTATAATCTATAACCCCTTATAAAGCATATTGACCTCTCATATTTTAGGAAATTCAACATTTTTTA
The DNA here is from genome assembly GCF_010389155.1 of Erigeron canadensis. Classification (NCBI taxonomy): domain Eukaryota; kingdom Viridiplantae; phylum Streptophyta; class Magnoliopsida; order Asterales; family Asteraceae; genus Erigeron; species Erigeron canadensis. The sequence continues at coordinate 11,712,957 of NC_057766.1, forward strand.
TACCCAAAATACCCTTATTTCTTAATCTTAATTCCCCTATACACGTAATCTATATTGTTATACTATTTAATAAATAAAACAACTCTCTCTTTAAATGTTACGGATGAATTATCTAAAACATCATTAATGGTTAAATTACAATACTAGTCATCTATCCAAAATATATGCATTAACCTTTTACATCAATTACCTTTACATCAATTATCAACACCACTCGATGCCGCCTACCACCAACAGTCGCCCTCATCACCATATCGTTTTGCCACAACCATTGCCGCATTGCGCAGGTAGTGCTATCCCTTATAAAATTAAGAGTAAATTACACTTTTTGTCCCTAAAGTTGATACGTTTTTCACTTTTGATCCTTAAACTTTAAAAATTACAATTTTGACCCCAAAGTTGGCCAATTTTTTCAATAATCGTCCTTTTGCCTTACGGCGTTAAAAAATGGCCGTTAACGTATGCACGTGCTAGACACGTGAGGGTACTAATGTCATTTCACCTTACACCGAGGGACGAAAAGTGAAAAGATAGTTACTTGACGGACGAAAAGTGAAAAAATAGCTACTTGAAGGACGAAAAGTGAAAAAATAGCTACTTAAGGAACGAAAAATGAAAATCGTACAAATAAATTTATTCTTCCATTCTTTCTTTTCCGATCATTTTACCGATGAAATTTTCCAACTACACATTTATTTTCGGATGATACCTAATAAAATCTCGACTTTGAATCCAAATCTAAACCACAAACAAAATCATTTACTCAAATTCATGACATTCAAAACATAACCAATCAAACAAATTATAGTTCAAACATGTCAGTCATCTTTTTTTTTTTTTCATTTCTAAATTTTGATTTTAATTGTAAGGGGGACGGTGGATGGTGGTGATTCTAGGTGGCGGCGGTTGGTTAGTGGTGATTCTAGTCTGCGGCGGTTGGTTGGTGGTGAATGTAGACGGCGGTGGTTGGAGGTGACTGTAGACGGCGGTGTGTAGGCAGCGGTTGCTGGTGGTGATTGTAGGCAGTGGTGGCTGGTGTTGATTGTAGTGGCGGTGGATGGTGGTAATTATAGGCGGTGGTGGGTGGCAGTGGCTCGTGGTGGTTATAGACGGCGGTGGCTGGTGTTGGTTACAGATGGCGGTGGCTGGTAGCGGCGACTATTGTTGGTGGTTATTAGGTGGTGGTGATTGGAGAGGCTTGGGGGTAAAGGGGGAATAAATGTCTAGTCGAAAAATTCCATCGGAAAAAGAAAGAATGAAAGGATAAATTTATTTGTGTGATTTTCATTTTTCGTCCCTCAAGTAGCTATTTTCTCACTTTTCGTCTCTCAGGTAGCTATTTTTTCACTTTTCGTCCCTCGGTGTAAGGTGAAATGACATTAGTGCCCTCACGTGTCTAGCACGTGCGTACGTTAACGGCCATTTTTTATGCAGTAAGGCCAAAGGACGATTATTGAAAAAATTGGCCAACTTTAGGGTCAAAATTGTAATTTTTAAAGTTTAGGGATCAAAAGTGAAAAACGTGCCAACTTCATGAACGAAAAGTATAATTTACTCTAAAATGAATTGATCATTAGACTACCCGTAAATAGTCATAAAAAATATATTTAAAATGAAATTTATCCTATATACTAAAAACCAACTTATTTTTTACCTTTTTAAAAGCTATAGGTACAACTACTTTATGCATATACTTGGTACAATTCTATAAACATAAAATACAACTTTTGACTTTTCCAGATACATTTGATTATTTGGTACAACTGTTATAAAAAAAAGTAGACTTTTTCAATCTCTACAAGTTGTTAACGCAAACAACACCATATGCATCTATCTTCGACCTTCGTCTTCTTCAATTAATCTATCTTCATCTTCTTCTTTTGAGTTCATCGCCACTCACCAGAAACACCGTTGGTACATCTTTTTATGCATAGTACAAATTTTCAATGCACAAGTTTACTAACTTTTCCCTGAATGTGTTTACATTCTTTTTTGCATCCGGTACACCCGACCAAATTTCCATTTCCCCGGTGTCGGAAACCGTTGGCTTAAAAGTACCCTGACGAGAAGCTTTTGGATAAATCAAATGCTAGAGAACAAATGGAAACAATTTTTCTAATTAGTAGAATATCAAATAAATTATATATGAGAAGAAATCGTAATATTATTACTTACAAAAACACTGACTATGAACAAATAAGAAGAATATAAAGCATAAACCAAAGAGTTTCCCCATAGATATGGATATACTTACTTTAATCATCATCAATTCCTCATCGACACGTATTCTAACTTTCCAAGATTTAAGAGTACAAACATCAAATAATAAATCTGAGTATGAGAAATCTGAAATCTATCAGTGTGTTTTTCTTTCTTGATCGATCTTCATCTATGTATGTCTTTTGGAAAAGGGTAGTTGTAAAAGACGTGGAATTCTGTGGGTGAGAAAACAGAGAGTTAAAGGTATAGGTGGCTAACTGGGGAAGACTTTACACTTTTGATTTTAAACCCATCTGTGTGGCTAAATGTAAGGTGGTATACAACACGTGTAAATGGGAAATATTTACTTCACTACAATTTTTTTTTACATTACTTCACTACAAATTGTTTTTCCTTTTTGTATCTTCATAAACTATTACATTAATTAATAATAAATTATTGATAACATACTAGATGGCTAAATTTTAAATTATAAAATATTTTACTTAATTTGAGTATGCCTAATTTAATTTGGTCAAATTAAATTAAATTATTTAAAATATGTGAAAACATGGTTGTCATAAGTTAGACATAGTTAGATATGAGTTACGTATGACATGATATGAGTATATATTATTGGTAGATTGTTAGAAATGGCTAGGTGGCTAGGCATACGAGACATGATTGTCACCATCCTTAATAATCTGTCCCGCTTCAACGCGAAGCGCGGGTGATGATCTTAGTGATAACTATGGTTAAAGTTGGTTTTTTTTTTTAACCATCGCCAAGTTGTATTACCGGCGTTTGACGCTGTTTTATAAAACAAGTTTCACTCAAAAACTAAAGAATAAGATTGCAAGAAGATATATGACAATGGCTGCTGCTGCTACCACCACCTTCACATGCCTCCGCCAACTCGCCGAAACTCATCATTACAAGGCATATTTTGCTTTTCACCTTCAGTCTTTTTCAATTTATTATTTTATATCTATGTGTGTGTGTACAACGATTAATCGATATAGGAAAATACCCTAATCTGAAAAGACTCGCTAAGCTACATCCAGAAACTTTGGAATCAAACTTGTCGATGGCTTAAAAATGATCCAAATCAGGTTTCAACTCTAAATATAACCTAAAAATATCTGAATACCCACATTGTTAACCCAAGCTTCTGCGTCCTTAGCCGTCATCATACTATATCTACTGACGTCTCTCATTGTAATAATAGCGGATCCTCCCCTGAATTTGTTTATTTTTACATGATGATTGTCTACATGTATGTTTCCTTAACAACTCATGTACTTTTTGATTTTGTGGTTGAAATTGTTTGTGATGTGTGCCTAAGGCCTTACCCACGTTTATACATATCATTAGGAGTCAAGTTATTTTATTTTGTGTCCCACGTTTTGGTGGCAGTTAGTAGTAAGTTTGTAAGGTTATTTATAGCCATATGTTATTTTGCTTAAGGTTTGAATGGAAGTAGAGCTAATCAAGGTTACTTCAAGTACATTCATATTTCCAGTCCTTCTTACAGTCAAGTATCTTAAGCTTTATTTGTCAGCAACCAATAGGAGGCTAAGGTGGTAAACGATAGAGTTTATTAGCTCGGTTGTTTCATTCATGGACCTGTTGGTTTCCAATATGGGCCTTGAAGTTTGATTTTTGAATATTAAATTCACAACAATACACTTGTAGCTCCACATTTTTCTTGGTAACTTGATTTTTGTATGACTAAAACTTTCTAGATTATATTCTGTAACTCATGTTACACTGCATAAAAACTTACAACGTAATGGTCAGTGCTATATGTTACCCTTTTCTAGATATATAGGATATGTTCTTGTTGGGCAATTTTTTAGGTAAAGAGCATAACATAATCTACCAAAAAACGTTCAGTCTTTTAATTAGAACTACTGTTTCATATCCTCTATATTTATAGTTTGTTTGTGAACAGATTCTGTACATGTATTTTATCGAAAATGTTTCACTGATGGAAACTTATTCAATAGTTATGTTTCAGCTAATGAAACCAAATTGTTTTGGATTCTCTATATGGATGTGGTGTTTATCATATCTGCACATATGATTAGGGGACAGCTTCTTTGTTATTTAGCTTTAGAACTCCGTTTATTTCTTGTATTTACAAAAACTTTGATGCATTCTTTTCTATTAATGAAAGTTCATGGTGCAACCTTTTTATGAGTAATGAACACTATATTATTGCACACTCTAGGTTTTTGTATTACTTGTGAATACATATTGACAGATGCACACAAGGCGTATATGTTTACCTTTTGCATCATATCTTAACATTTTTACCTTTTTATTTACTTGAGATCTCCTTTGGTGCAGGCCTGGCTTTTAGACCAGTTTGGGGTTCTTCATGATGGAAAACAGCCTTATCCTGGTGCTATAGCTACATGTATGTTATGAGCTTTGACATTTTGGTAAGGAAAGTCATTTGGAAAGCCATCATCATCTTCACTTTAAATTTTTCTGCTTTTCTAACAGTGGAAAGTTTGGCTGCTCATGGTGTCAAGATGGTTATTATAAGTAATTCATCGAGACGTGCATCAACAACTTTGGATAAGTTGAAGAGCCTCGGATTTGACCCCTCCCTCTTTGTGGGAGCCATAACCAGTGGCGAACTAACATATCAGCATCTTCAAAGGTAGTGAAACCCATTTTGAATATGCTAATCCAAGCAAGATAACTCCATAAAAAATGGATGTTACCAGATTTAATGAATCTAATGTCGATGTTAACTCACAGTGTATTGAAATGCTTATTTCATTTTATTTTATCCCGCCTTTTTAGAATGAGTGTGCTCTTTGACTTGCAAATTTTAACCCATTGTTTCCTTTGCTAGCATGCTATATTTGGAATATATCCATTTCTTATTCTCTTATACCCACATATTTGTCAAATGGATATAAGTGTGTTAACAACAGAAGCTCAATTATAACTTGAAGGGAGATTCTCCTTTTTATAAGTTATGGCTTTAAATCTCCTCAAATGGCATTGTTAATAGCTTATTCCTTCTCTTATTATTTTTTCCTTTCACTTATCTTTTATATTTTACTAATGGTTACAGTGTAATGTCTTTTATATGTTTTCTATCATGGCCAGGAGAGATGATCCTTGGTTCCGGGCACTAGGAAAGACCTGCATTCACATGACATGGAGTGACCGAGGCGCTATATCACTTGATGTATCTATCTGCTTTGATTTGTATCTATTCTGGTCATTTTCCCTATATTCTATTTATGCATGTATATATAAAATCGACTACATAGAAGTGTAGATTACAATTGAAACTTGGTTACAAATTATGTTGTTTCAGGGATTAGGGCTACAGGTTGTAGATAATGTTGAACAGGCTGAGTTTATTTTGGTTCATGGTACCGAAGCTTTGGGGCTTTCATCTGGTGATTCCATTTCTAAGAAGGTTGAGGAGCTTGAGAAGATTCTAGAGCAATGTGCAGCTAAAGAAATCCCTATGGTGGTAGCAAATCCTGACTTTGTGACTGTTGAGGCTAGAGAACTACGTATTATGCCTGGTACACTTATACTACTAAACAACAATTGTAGCTTTGAAATACTTGGATTATGTTCTCAGTAATTGTCTCGAGTCCAAATTTCTAATTTCAACGGCACTAACTGCGTCAGCGAGCTACATTTAAAAAAAGTTTGTAACTATAGTGATTTGGCTCTTGGTAGGTACATTAGCAGCTAGGTATGAAAAGCTTGGCGGTGAAGTTAAATGGATGGGCAAGCCTTATGAAATTATCTATAAATCAGCCATGACCATTGCAGGTGTTGATGCTTCTGATTCAATTGCTGTGGGAGACTCTCTACATCATGACATAAAGGGTGCAAATGCATCTGGGGTTAAATCTGCATTTATCACTTGTGGAATTCACGCAAATGAGCTTGGACTAAGTGAATTTGGAGAACGAGCAGATCTTTCCTCTGTCCATGCTCTTGCATCCAAGTATGATGCGTATCCATCATATGTATTGCCTTCATTTACTTGGTGATCTCAATGCATGCCCAGGATGAGTGCAAACCGTGTGTGCAGCACTGTTATTTTGACTGGAAGATATGGCTATTTTGTCATTCATTTTATAAGCTTGCCCGAAGATGTTTATGTATACTGCTAGTAGAGCATCAATGTATTGAAGATGTATAAAGGGTCATAAGGTAATTCTATATACGAGCATTCATTCTATATACTGCTAGTAGGGCGGAAATAAAGGGATTTCCAAAAATATGTTTCATAAGGGCTATGTCTATGAAACAAAGAATAGCAATGGCAGGTGTTAAAGTTGGACACAAGTAGTTGATGCCTTATTACTCTTGCAATCTTTTGGACATAGTTGCAATTTATAAAGTATCTATTCTCAATCCAGAATATTTTAACTTCATTGACTCGATCGTAACAAGTTTGTAAGTTGAATTTCATCTGCGACAACCGAAATTGTAGACTAGATTCTCATGGACTGAAACATTTGAGGTGAGAATCATATAAAACGTGCTAGATAATCATTTCCATAACCAGTATGGTAAATATAGTTACCCAGACTTATAAAGGATTGAGTATTGTTGTCGTCGTTCTATGGTAAATACGTTGGTTTCCCTCTATATAGATAAAAGGTTTTTATTTTATATCTTATATATATTTTTTAAGGGATTATGGTATTGGAGTGTAACAAACTATGAATCAATGGTTATGTAATGTAGTGACCTTTCAAATTGGCTATCTGATGTAAGTACCTTCCATTTTTATTCTTTTAATGTACCGGTTGACTTGTTGTACCGATAGCCGGTAACAATGTTAATTTTACTTTGAGATTATGGCTCATGGGTGTAACCAACTATGACCTAATGGTTATGTTATGTAGTGATATTTAAAACTGGCTATTTGATGTAAGAACCTCTCATTTTTGTTCTTTTTCATGTACCGATTGACCTGTTATACGGTCATGGTTACGGTTGTGAGTTGTGAACTCCGACGAGATGGATGGTGGATGGTCTTAGACTCCGACAAGGTTCTAGTGGGTGGTCTCGGTCTCATTTTTTCTTACATTCAAGAGGTGCGACCATCTCTCCATCGTCTCCGCATCTGGACACGTGCCACCGCTGACAGCCGCAAATAAAATAAACAAATGTCAGCGCCACCCAGAGAACCACTGTAATACCCCGCCTTACCACAACACAATATTGTCCGCTTTGCCCGTAGGCTCACAACTTTGTTTCTGGTTGCTCGGGCAAACTTCCCAGTAGGGTCACCCATTTGGCATTGCTACCGCCTGAGCAAGCTTAACTGTGGATTCTCCTCTCACCCACATCCAATACGCCCAAAATGCGTTGTGTTATGTAAGACCAATGATATTACTTATAGACAGGATCCTCCTTGTATGTCAGCGATGTATGCTTTCACACCCCCCTCAACATAACTCAACGTCCTTGTTGAGTCATGCAAGTGCGCCATACAATAGTCACAGAATACGCTCAAACAGCTGCGTTTTACGTATTGGTACAAAACGTATTGGAACGCAATACGATAGCGTCCCGAACGCTGGTGGTACGGCGATCCAATTTGACATGGTACAACGAATGGAATCGAGAGGGAACCACGTACCTAAATTAGTAAAGTAGCGTACTAAATGAGGCAGGTACGACGTACTCTCCACGTTTTGACTTTTCTACTTCTATTCGCTGTCTTTCGCTGCTCGATGAAGTTGAATTTATTTATGATTTATATTTATTCAGCCTTCTGTTCTTGTATGGTGTGTATATATATATATATATATCTTGAATTCCTCCTCATTTACTACTTCAATGACAAATATTTGTTTCCCTTACAAACCTTGCTATGACCAGTAGAAAACTTCTCATCATAATAGAAACATTCATTCTTGGCTCTATTATCCTCCTAAACTTGGTATTAACCCTTATTGGAACCAAAACATTAGAAGGTACACTATTTACAGGTGTAGCTAATAATGGTTGTTTAGTAGCATTGGTCCACTGTCCGGTTTTCACCCCAGATCCTTTATAACCTCCATTGCTACTAGTTCCCACCCTCACAATTGGATGTAGTAATTTCTAAGATTGGTTTTGCAATTTAGCCAAAGAATAAATATCTTTTAATGTCTTTGGCTGAAACATTTTTAGTGGGCATTCAATTTCAGGCTTTAAGCCCTCTATGTACAAACCTCTATGTACAAACTGATTGTATACTCCTCACAAAGTATGATTTTATTAAGTAATCTATCAAATTCACCAGAATATACCTCTAATTCTCCCTGTTTGAGTTAATGTTTTCAAAGCACCCATGGCATCCTCCATGGATGAGTCTGAAAATCTGGCCATGATGGATCTTGAATACTCATCCCACTAGATCTGGTCCATTGTCTTTCCACTTGATTTGATGTAAATTTGATGCCAAGAAAGAGCTTTTCCATCCATGTGAATGGCTGCATATCTCACCTTCCTATTTGCTAGTGTATCATAAATGGTGAAAAAATGGTCACATTTATATAACCACCCTTCCACATCATCTCCCTCAAATCTTGGAAAGTCAAGCTTCGCCAATCTGTTGTTGCTAAATCTTTCTCCTTCATCTGCTCTAACCACCGCTGTTGACCGTTGTTTCTCTATTTCCGCCATTTGTGCTAACAGTGTTTGAACGGTTAATCGAAGAGAAATCATCTTATTTTGTGTGGTTGATACTTCTTTGGTTAATCTTTCATCGTCTTTCGCCAATTTTTCCTTTTCTTGTGATTGATTTATTGTTCCCATCTTCATTTCCCCAATTTTGATCGGAAAAATTAAACCCTAATTCGCCGGAGAGAAGTGGCTCACTGGAGAAGACGATCGGAATCGGAAGCCGCCGAAAAATCAGTGGCTCTGATACCAAATTGATAGAAGAAATTTAGAGAGAAGAGGATTTTGATATTATTTCACTACTGAATATCAATTACAAAACAAAATTACAATATAAGGAGGAGCGGGATGTAACCGCTTCCAACATACATTCAAACTAACCCTATTTTTGACATTCTAGTCCATTTACTTACAAAAGATGTTAATTTTGTCCAAACTCCAATTCTAACTGTAACAAGTATATAACGCCACTAGTAAGTGGTTTTTAAAGCAGAATGTGCCTAATTTCTACTGTCAACAAGACCCAACCGGGGTCGTTTCAGGTTTGAATGTGATGGCTGCAATTCATGGTATTCAAAGAATATAAGGTTTTCGGCATAATGGTGGACCAAAGAAGCTGGTTGAGATCTTAACGGAAGATAACCGAGTAGTAACTTCACATGTTTATGGCTATGCACATCAATTTGCAAAAAGAATGGCTGAAGTTTTTGTTAAGTCACTTAAGGTTGAAATGCCACTCAAGGCTGCGGCTGTATATAATGTGTATCTTATCACTGATAACGATCTCATAACTTTTCATAGCTCAAGTGTCAGCAAGTATATTGAAAGGGGTGAAAAGTCTTTGCAAACTCTATTGGAAGGGGACTGTTTCCAAGTAGTATTGTTCAAAGAATTGTTAAGAAACTATATTCTCTTCACTCTAACGAATTCAAAGATGTTGTTGCTGATGATATTATTCAAATTGAATGGCTGATTGAAAGGTACATTAGAGATATGAGGACACCAGCTCTCAAATTGTCATTTTGGAGATGCATGGGAATTCAAGTGAAGAAGATGGCTCGTAGTGGAATGGAGAGTATTGGATTTCTTGGTTTGGGTGCTGATGTTCGTTCCATCATAATTGCTGATTCTATTGGGTTACTACAACATAAAACTTTATACATTGGAACGGGTGTGGCAAAAGCAACTTGAGAATATATGGGTGATATGCAGCTCGGGTTCCCTATTTTCAATTTTTGAGGGCAAAAATTGTTTAAGAGGGGAGTATTGTTACATATAAAATGTACTTAGGAACATATAAGCAAGTAATAGATAGTTCGAGGGTTGGGAGTGTAACTTTGTAACTAAAGTCGTTTATCTGTTTGTATAAGTATTCACACTACTATCCATAATAATTAGATATGTTGATGAATTCTTTCTCTTTCTTTGACTCTTTCTAATTATCTGCAAATCCCATTTCTATCGTGTCAACTTATCAACAAAATCCTCATATCACTAAGCTGAGAATGCTTTCAAGATGCTATTGAGAATGTTATCTAAGATGATTATAACCATTAATAATATACCCATGCGATACGGCGGTATAGTGGCGGTGGCGGTGGCAGCGGCAGCGGCAGCGGCAGTGGCAGTGGCAGCGGCAGCAGCGGGTAGTGTAAGTTATTGATATAAAAGGGGTAGTGAAGTTATTTTAGGAGTTAACGGTAAATGTTGTAGATTAATTTCATTAAGAGTATTATAGGTATCTCAAATACATATTATAGGAGATATTATAGGTATTTCAAGTGGAAATGTCTAAAATAATGAATAAATCAACTACATACAAGTTGAAAAAAATGAAGGGAACAAATATTTGATAATGTAGCATATACATAATGCGGCGGTTGTGGCTGTGGCGGTGGACTGGTAGTGTCGGTAACAGGTGGTGATGCGAGCGACAACTGGTGGTGGTGTCGAGTGTTATAGGCTGATGTACATGTAACCAATGTAAAAGTGGTGGTAGAAATATTTTAAAAGATAAAAAGATACCCACACAATACGGTGGTGATGGTTGCGAGCGGTGATGGTGGCGGCGACGAGTGGTGAAGATAATTAATGTAAAGGTAATTAATCTAAAAAGATTTCTCATCTCAAAGGTATATAATCTTTATATATAGATATTAATTAATGTTTACATCTGACTGTAAATACTTAACACTATTACATTATGCTGTTATGTAGAAACTTGATTTCTATTATCAATGCCTTTTAGGAGTTGTAAGCTGATTTAGAAATTGCATTTATCTGATTAACAGCTGTAAGGTCGCCAGAGGCTGCCTTGGGAAAAAATCATCGAGCAATCCAAAAGATGGACATGGAAAAGGTAGTTTGCGAAGAAGAACCCATCGATCACAACCGTTGGCATTCCATTAAAAATCGATAATATTCATTTTCATGCAGCAATTAACAGTCGCCTTTAGTTTGTATTTTACATGCTCAATCTTAGTGTTTAAATTGCGATCAACAAAATTTACAAGATTGATTTCCAAGAAACAGAAATAGTTACACTAAGCAGCCGCTCAACATTTCTCAGCATCCATGCGTTCAATCACTCGGCGTGCCTCCTCCTCCGTAGCAGGAACAACACTACGTATCTTACCGCTTGTTATATCATCCGAGCTGGTTGAGAATGTGAAGTAAAACTTGTTGGATACCTTTTCAAGTTTAACAAATCATCAATAACTCATGCTATGAAAGTAAATATGCGTTACAGATCATCATAATAACCACGTATGAAACAAATCATTTCACATTATCAGAAGCAAATATGTTTACACAAACAAAAAGGTCTAGTATGCAAATCAAGTCACCTCCTTAAATTATATCCGGATGAAAACATGAATATTTGGACAGCAAATGTGCAGGCTTACCTCTGCAGATCTGAGCTCAGGCCGAGTCACATGAGCCACAACTTCCACATTGATCAGTGGTTGCTCTGGGTTCTCAAGTTCTGTATACAGAACACATGACTTGAACCGCAAAAAGTTTCCAACATCCACCTGGTGTCAGAAATTCATATATATTATAGGAAGAAAATACCAATGAACAAACAGACCAACCACCTAAGGGGTACAAAAGTAAAAGAAAATTACAGCATTCGATAATAAATTTTCAATCTGTCCATTTAGGAAAATTTATCATACACCACCAGAAAAGTACCATCTCCACGTCAGCCGTACCCACTGATGGAGATGCACTGAGTGTCCAACTCAAGGGACTCAAGGAGATGCCTTGCTAATATGAATTATAGCACTTAAGAAAAATTAATAGGCTAGGTAAATTAACTTAGAGCCATGATAGAAATTATAAATAGAAGTAATATATGGTGTTCAAACATTTCATATCATCCATGTAGGATGAGTTATTATAAAATCCTCACTCAAACTTGTTATTAGTCTTTTATCCATTTGAGACGGGTTGTAACTAGTAACATATTGGAAACTTGAGATAACCATTGATTGAACATGGGAACTAAATTTATAAATGCAAATTGAAAACACTAGGTATAAACAATACAGATCTCTCTCTACTAGGGGTGATCTTGGCCTACTTGGGTTTTGGCTATTCTCCTTGGCCTTTGGACGGAGGTTTAGGTGTCGATTCACCCTCAAAACTTGGTGGGGAAATTGGTTCTTCATCCTCTTTCTTGCTACGAACCCAAACCATCCAAAGGATAGAGGAAAGCCAAGGAAAAAAGGTGTGGCATCCATGAAACCATAACCAACCACCACACAACCAACAGCCACCTATCCCCTTTGTATCTGTTGTATCAACGGAACACAATATGCCTCAAGGGTCTAATATATATATATATATATCTTACGATTATCATCTCAATATTGCGATCACTATAATTATTTACTCCCTTGTTGCTGCTGCTAAGCACTAAACTGCTGTCCACCACCACACTGTAAACTTGGCCAGGGAGTGGGGGGACCACTGTTTGTGGGGAGGTGCGGCTAGGGGAGGGGAATCATGATCCTTTGACGCCTGGGTCCCAAGATGTCTCAAGAGTTGAATCCATGTAAGCTCATAAAGATTTTGGGGTACATCTTTCGCAAACCCATGAAAACCCTAACCGTACCTTTGAGCCGCAAAAACCTAACCCTAAAAACGCAATCATCATATCACCAACCTTGATCAAGGGTGGTAAGGATCCTACCTTCTTACATATGACCTGTGGTGGTTCGGCTGTGGCTGATAATGGCTCGGATTTGCACAAAAGTGGCTCAGTTATGTGCAATTTAGGTTCGGAAGTCAATGAAGAAGTTCCGAACCAGAAAAGTGACTATTCGAACCAGAATGGTGACCCTCAAATCTAAATGGGGCCCATGTTAAAAGTGACAATGAATAGGAACAGGAACCTTATGTCTCTTTCACAAAGCTACAAATATACTGAAAAAGTCAAACTCCGTTTGATTGCTCCTACTGTTACCGAATTAGGTACCAAAGGACTATTATACCTGATGATCCAGTTTTGAAACAAGCTGATACCTTTTTTTGTTTTGAATGCGAAAAACAAGCTGATACTTAGTTGTTAGCTTTGGTTGAATATTTTGTCAGGAAACAACCAGCTTTTGTTTTGTGAATTTCCTTGCAAAAGAGTTGTGGAAACGGTTGATTTGGAAGATGTAACACTAAATGATCAGGGTTACAATTTCTCAAATTTAAGTCTAAACAGGGAATGCAACATGTGCTTAAAAATGGTCCTTCGTAATTTAATGATATATTGATATTCCAATTCTGCTTAAAAGGTGGCAACCTGGTATTTGGTTTAATAAACCTACACCACCTGTAGTTCCTTTATAGGTGAATATTTATGACATACCTATTAACCTTTGGGACGAAGAGATTTTGAGTCATCTTGTGAGTGCCATTGGTGTTCCTATTGTTGCAGATAGATATACTTCTGAAATGTGTGAGAAGCAAATAGATAGGGCTATATTTGCTAGAGTTCTAGTTGAAATTTCATCCAAACAGGAGGTGCCTGTGTTTATTGGCCTGATATTTTAGACACTGTGAGGAGGTCAAACTGTAGTATAACTGGACTAAAGCAGAAAATGCAAGTGAAAAGAAGATTGAACAAGAGGTTAGTTCGGATACAGATGTTGAGGACGTGTATAATCAGACATCTTTGTTTTTGGCTGCCCCAAGTAAGACTAGTGGGAGGAGTAATGCGAATGTTAAAAGTCTGCGTAAGGATGAAAATTTTGACATGGTGGATGGTTACGAACTTTACATTTCTCTTCGTGGTCAAATCAGACGTTAGTTTATGTTTAGTGTCAATTTGGATTCAAATGTATTCTAATGAATAATGGTTGTCTTCTTTACAGAAGTAGTTGTATTAGGTGTATCTGTTATGTATGTTTTACCACCGATGTAACGGGTCTATGCACTTAAACGCTTTTTGGAGTATATATAACTTACTGGGTTTAACAACCATGACCCAAAAAAATGAAACACTTACTGGTTTCAAGAAATCAACATGATCAACCTCAAGAAACAGTGGTGCACTGCCAGCAAAGGCATAAGCTGTAGCAAAACCCAGCTCGAAAGCTCTTCTCATAAGAAATCCTCCAAATATTCTGCCATGGGTATTCCTTTGCTGTGGCTGGCATACCAACGAGTTTTGTAAACATGTATCTTTTATAAGAATGCTGTCCCTATCTGCCAACGCTGGCATATCACTAAACACACGGCCCTCAGCCAACAACGCATTGAGTCTCTCTGATTCCTGATCATTATCAATTTCCTTCTTTTGTTGTAATCTTTTATTTTTTCGTGCTTTGTTCCTCTCTTCTGCTTCTCTCCAAAGCAACTTTTCTTGTTCAGTCTCAGGTGTGATTTTGTTAATCACCGCTGACTTTCCTGTCTTCGAGTCACGTGCCACAAAAGTGAAGTTTGCAATTATAGCTTGTGAGTCTAGAGGATCAGATGTTTCTGCAGATTAATGTAAAACTAGATTAGAAATTTAACCAAAACACTATTTAGTTTTACAAGAATAATTCAGTTCCACGATCCAAAAGGAAGATTACACCAATGTTTTCAAGAAAATCCAACAAGAACTCAGTTCTGTAATTTTAAAAGCTGTGTGTGTGTAATTATCAGTGAAACAAATCATATGCTAACAAACAAAGATTATCAAAACTTAGTGGTACCTTTAGTGGACTGAAGGACTTCTAGTTGAATTTCCATAGATGATCGACCAACCCAAGTAACGGCTCCGACTATCTTCAAATCACTGTCCACCAAAATCGGTTTTTTAATAACCATTTTGTCCACAGAAGCAGTCACCAGCAACAAGGAATCGGCCATGCCGGCATGATTGAAGCAGTGCTGGTATAGAAACCAGAAATGTTATGAATACTATACCATCTAACAGAATTAGGGTTGTTCAGGAGTACATATTAAAACTACTAATCTGATTATTTCGTTTGGATAAAATACATAATCAGCTTTAAGTTTTTGAATGGAAGGAAGCTGATTATTTGAGGGTGAAGCAAGTAGTTTTAAATATTCATTTCAAAGGAAGGTGATTAGTTAAGTCTCTAACAATTACAAAAATCAAACTCATGCAGCTGATATTATCTAAATAACGCGTATTGATGCAACAGATGTAAATCCAAACACTATTACGTGGCGTGCATTATGTTATCTTTGAATGATTATTATTATTTCAAAAGGCATAAGCAGTTTTACCCACAACTAAACAACTGGACTCACTCCCAACATAAGCGGGAGGTGAGATGTAGCCGGCAATTATATTCCGTATAAAATAAGCACTGAGGTCCCAAACACTTAGTAAAAAAAGCCTTATCTAATGTATCAATCAACACAGGATAATACACATTCGAGCAGCTTTAATATGCAATCCCAAACACATTCACTAATCTCAATATTTATTATTTATGTAACTTGAAAAGCTAGAGTAAAACACACATACTTTAAACGAAATGGTACCGGCTAATGCATCAAGATCCTCAAGCAACTTACCAACCCGAATCCCATTCCAAGGATTCCGATACTGTTCTCTTAATATATAATCGGTCGAAAAAGGGTACAGAATAGTGGTCCGGCTATGAGTCGGAGTTTTACTAACATCATCAGCAGTGGTGGCACTCAAAGGGTTATCAAAAATAAAGGACCTGGCCTGCCATAAAGCATTTGTGACCGGAGAATGGTACATTCCTGGCCACAAACTAATCGGTTTTCGCAACGAATTACCCGCATCAATTGCAGAGACACCATCAGGGGATGTAAGAGTGGACGCTATATTTATGGGGTCGATACCACTAGGAAATGATGAATCTTGTTTTGAAGATGACGAATATGACCTACTTTTATGCTTGTAACATGATAAAAATTTGTGCTTTCTAAAACAATGATTCAAGATTTTATGTGGGGGTGGAAACAAATCATAATTTCGATTGTGATTTAGAAAATAGAAATGAGATCGGTGGTTGGTGCAGATTGATGTTTTAACAGCAAATAATAATCTTAGTGCTTTCATTTTTTCTAATCTTTTCTTGTATGCTTATGCTCATACCTGTTTTTGGGAGGGACATGAAACCAAAAAAAAAAAAAAAAAAAAGCAGAAAAGGGAATCATTGAAATCCGGTCTTGGAACTTGTCCAAAATTAATAAATTTTTTTAAGGATGTTCTTATTCTTGTACATACTTTTACTTGTCTTTATATAATATATTTTTATTTTATGTTTCTAAAGTTGAAGATAAAATTATAAAATTTAAAGGATTTGTAAAGATGTTTGAATATTTGTAAGGATGTATAAGGATATGATGTGGCAGCTTAAAGACGCCTAACGCCTAAGAGCGTCCTTAACATTGGAGATAGCCTAAGGAATGTCTAAATACAATTTTAATAATTTATCGTTTTTTTGAGATAAAATGTTTTGAATGAATTAGAGTAATAAAATGATTTATAGAGAAAAAAAAGTGAGTGGTTGAGAATTGAGGAGAGCGAAAAATGAGTGGTTGAGATTTAAGAATTTTATAGGTATATTAGGTAGAGATGTTTAAAATATTGAATAAAAAAGAAGGGTATTTTCGTCGGTTCAAATCATCTTTTCTTATAAGAAAAAGGTGTTCTTCCTTTATAAGATAACGAGAGATAGTGTCAGCGCGTTACAGTGGTGAAGTGGTGGGGTGTTAGGTCATAGGAGGTGATAAGTCATAGAGTGTGATAGCCAAATGCTTTAGCCGAATGGGTTCCGCCATCGGATTTAAAAATTCGTCGAAAGTATATCGAATGACATCTCTAATGAAAAAACATGAATTTTTAAGAACACCCATACAATTTTTATAATTTATTGATATACGGTTTTTGAGATAAAAGATTTTGAATGAATTGGAGGAATAAAATAATTTATTGAAGAGAGAAAAAAAAATGAGTGATTGAGATTTGAGGAGAGAAGAAAAAATGAGTGGTTGTGATTCAAGGTTATTATAAGTATATTAGGTAGAGATGTTTAAATTAATGAATAAGGAATGAGGTATTTTGGGTAACTTAAATCATCTTTTCTTAAAAAAAAAGCAAAATGTTTTATAAGATAGTATTAGATATTAGATATAGATATAGACGAGCATGGTACCCGCGCAATGCAGCGGCGAGTCAGCGATGACCGTGGTGGCGAAATCTATTGGTGTAGATAAAAGTATTTGATTTAAAGGGGTTAGTAGAGATATTTTATAATACAATGGACTAATGGTGTAATTTATTATTAAATGTTGATGGTGATTTAATTCATTAAGGGTATTTTAGTCAATTCGCATGTCTCATTTATGTAAACTTTCAACATACGGGTTATAATTTTTATATAGTAGTATAGAAGTATAGATATGGGGGAAGTGTAGGTGGGGTTGTCTCACACTTAACTTAAGTGAAAAATCTATCACATCTTGATTTTTTATTCCATAAAAATCAGGGGGCCCATTTTTTATTCATTAATAGCTTTTTTACGGATTATTCCAAGTATTAAACTTTTACTCTTTTGTTTGATATCGATATATCATGGTAATTTTTACGGATTAACACAAGTGTTTGGTTTGCAATTATTGTCATTACGCACCCATTCGCCACTTATTTTCTCAACTCTTCTCTCCTATGCTCGCATATTTTGTATTGTGATTACTGTTTAACCGCCGTAACGCGCGGAGATAAGGCTAGTAGTTTAAAACTAAGGGTTGTGATGTGATATGATATCATCTAACATATGGTATTACAGGATTGACAAACCTTGGTACATGTGGAAATTGGTGTATGTGATGATTGATATGAATAAAGAATTAATATCTATATATTATATGATTTTCTAAAGCAATAATAACCCTTTTTATTTTTTTTTTAAATAACTTAATCCATTAAATTTGCCTTTCAATTTTTATATATCCATAATTGCTGTTAGATACTTTATAATATTTTTAATTAAATTAAATTACAATATCTGCCATTTAAATTCTAAGACAAGCATAATACCTTTTTTTTCATCAATAAAATTTACATCAATAACCAACAATATTCGTCGCCGTCATCAGTTGTTGCCACCAACACATCGCCATCACCACCATGATTTTGGTATCACTTGGTATCACATGAGCATATGTCTAGTTAACTTTAAAACATTACGCATTTTTTAGAATAATTTATGTCCAAGGTAACAAGTAACAACATGCATCAACTGTCCGTTTATGTTTGTCGACTTTGTAGACTCTTTAATCTTCACAAACAACATTTTTGTTTTTTTTTTGGTAAGAAGGTATGATAACTTTGTATTAAAGTTTCTTTAACTACACAGACCTTTTTTTTTTTTTTTTTACTTTTTTATATTTACCATAATTTTTGTTATTTTTATCATAAAAGTGTTGAATTTTCTATTTTCCTCACAAACTTTCATTTTTTTTTTAGAGTTAGTCCTTTAACTACAACTTTGTACCACAAACTTTTTGTTTTTCATGTTTGACCACTAACTTTATTACAACTTTTTTTTCCAACTTTTTACCCGTTCAAGCTTTTAAGGTAATTTGTACTAACTCCAATTTGTTCATTCTATCAACACCACCACCACAATTTTATTAGGTTACATCAATATAATCATCATCATCATCATTTAAAATAAAGAAGAAAGATAGAGAACTAGATTTTGAAATATGTAAATTATTACTCCTTTATCTTTGTAAATCTTAAATGTGTAAGTTATTGTTTACATATGTGATTTATTATTATTACATTACAATATATTGTTCTTATGAAAACAAATTAATCAAACAATTATTTTTTTTTTCTTCTTGGCCCTAATATTTTTTTTCTTTATATTTCCTTTTATGTTTACATTGTTTCTTTTCAACGATTTTAGCAGTCGGGTAATCAGACAAACAAGCAGAATATCGTGTAGTGTTCCATTACAATTAATTATCCATTTTAAAATTGTTTCTGACATCCAATTTTGTTGTTTGTGTAGTACCTCTTTTTGTAATTTGCGTTTATTATTGTGCATGTATCACTGCCTTTATACACGATATACTTATAAAGAATTGTTATCTCTCCTGAGACAAAACTCGAGATTAAAATATTGGTTCTCTACATAATACATGAAAATCTAAAATTTGGTTCCCAGATTTTATCATACAAATTGTTTTGGATATTTATTTTCATTTTTTAAATTCATTAATTTCATTCTGCTTAAAGTTTTATATCAAATATCCTAAAGTAATCCGGGTATAAATAAGGGAAGTGATATTCGTACAACTTTATTTGATACGTCATCCATAACTGTGCATCAACTACTTGTTCAGTGTGTTATGAAATGTGTACAATGTGGTAGATGTATCAAATAAAGTGGTACGAATATCACTTTTCATAAAATAATCTCTAACTTGAATTTAAATTACCATATTAAATGCCGATAGCCGACTAATAACATGAATTTGTTTAAGTTTTACTGGTAAATTTGCGAAAAAAAAAATGAAAGGTTTTCAAATAATGTATTAACTAAATACTTATAGTTTGCTCTTTCAGTAACAAGATAGTACATGGGAATAAAGGGTTCTTACTCATTTACCTTTATTTTTTTTTAATTACGAAAAGATGAATTGACATTGCATATGCTAGTTGATGACGTATAATTTACACTAAGCACCGGCCCATCATTAATACTAATCAGCCCGCCGGACGCTACAAAAGAATCATTGGTCCGGAGCATTACGTTGCGTAGGATGCGAACAAGGCAAGAGCAAGGAGATGACAGCGGCTTGTAATAAACTTTGCCTCCAATCTTGTCTTATCTTACCATTAAGACAAATATACATGGGAAAAACAACACATCGAATAAAAGGTCCTGCAAGACTAGCATCACGTACGGTTGGGGACCAGTGACTGGACTAATCCTTGGCCCCTATAAATATTTCGCATTGGTCTCCTCTAATTGAGGAACGTTCTTAGTTATATAAAAAGATACTTTGTAGCTTTGAAGATTGCCAGCATCCATAATATATTATGGTTCTTGATTGATTTTAGTTGAGTAAAGTGGGCTTATTATTGTTTATTGGTAAACACTATGCAGTAGGCACATGCATTCGCTCTTAGCTCTCACCATAATAAACTCTTTTTGGTGGCCACGAAAGTAATGCAACTTGAAAGCAAACCAATATTGGGAATTCATTATAAGCCAAATTAAAGAAACGACTAGTAAATACAAAATGAAGTACCATATATAGGTACGTAATATGAGAACATAAGATGAAGCTATTGCACACTTCCAAAATCTTAAAATCCATCCTCTTCTGCCAAAACCATTCTACTTAGTGGGCTTGGACCAAGTCTTCTCCGTCTTTTAGAATTTCTCTTCCGTATAATTTCCATTTCATTTCGCCTCCTCACTTGCATCATCGCTTCCTCTTCGACTACAAATCTTCTCATTAACACGTCATCAGTTAAAGATTTCCCTCTAAATATTCTCCTTCCTTCTATGCTCATTCTTGGAGTTGTTGGATGGCGTTCTTGAGTACAATTTGGAAATGGTTTTGATCGTGGATACGTGTTGCTTCTTCTAGGGGGTACATCAGCTTGCTGGAAAACCTCCGTGTAAGAAGATATAGGGACGCATAGGCAAACACGGGTGAATGAGGTGGCGACCTTTAAAGATGTCGACTTTCTTAGTTTTTCTCTGTTGGGGGTGTTATTTCTTGTGGTAGTAAATTTGGAGGATGATGATGATGATGAATGAGTTTTCTTTAAAGTCTGGTTAGGCGATGGAATATTTGTAGACTTTGGATTGGTAATTTTCCATAGAGTAGCCATGTCTAATGCTCTTTGATACCAAGGCTTCCTGCACGGTTTATAACATGACAATGATCGAGTTTATTAATGAATTTTGAACTAACTTTTTATCTAGATGGTGCATATATGATGGAAGGTGATTAACCTGACAGAATGGGTTGGGTTACTCGCTTCGGTCAAAACAAGTTATTTTTAGTACAGGCTAGTTCATATTAGATTAAACCACAAACACTTTTTTTGGTTCATGTTTTCAAGCTTTTCTGAATAGCTGATATGTTATACTCACAATTTACAATTATAATGATTTTTTTTTCTAAGAAGAATATAAATAGTCGAATTAAAGAATGTAGCATGACATACGTAATTCTTATGACTTCAACTGGCCAACACGTTTGACTCATCACCCGTTCGCATTTTCGTTAAAACTTTTATTAGACCGTGAAACAGACCCAACTCACATTTTTGTATATGTAAATTAGTTGAAATTGACATCTATAGAATGATTGCTTACAGTTTAGTCTTAGAATAACGATGGTGTAGTCAAAAGTTATCTTAGACAGTATCATTTTTTGAGAAAAAGAAAGCAATAAAACCCCTCAATGGGGCCAAGTGCTGGACTAAAACATTTTGTTGACCACACCTACACTTATTGATCCATGGATGCCGAATGTTAATACTTTCAACATATTCAAAAACTTTTGGGTTATTTTTTTTTTAATATTAAAAGATAATACATACATGGAATCAAGTTATGCTTTGATATTATTAGCCCTGGACATTTTAGTCCAATATTTCCACCATGAAACAGGAAAAAGCATGAAAAAACCAGTATATATGCAACAAATTTTATTCTTCTGAACTTCAAACTTTTATAATGTTCAAGAAAAAAAAGGTCTAGGAAACGTCATGGGAATATCGGTTAAGCCACATAGTCTAGTGTTTCTAACAAAAGGAAGTAGATGAGGAAGGAAGACACATACCTAGATGTAACAGAGTTGGTCTTGGGATCTTGCATCAACAGATTAGCAATGATAATGTGCATGAAAATGGTAAGTAAGGGGTAAGAGTAGGAATAAGAGAAGAATGAGAGTAAATCTGAAGAGAGTTCATGTAAATTACAAATGATGGTGTCTTTTCGGGTTGCTAAGAATGATGGATACTAGTTGTCCTCATTTCTTTATTTGATATTTACGTATACCCCTCAATGCCTTTTGCTTTGTCAGTGGCAGGCATGATTCCTTCCTTCTGATTGTGTGAGGTGATTTTAAATTTCAAAGGCAAAGTTGGACTTCTTACCTTTATTTTTCTTTAACAAAATTACTAAAACGGCCAAAACGGTTAGAAGATAAGACCAAATCAAGATTAAAGATAGAAGATATCGGATCAGAACAAATCATCATTTCCGGAGTTAGGAGATATCAACTTGGTCATCAAGAAACAAGTTTTCAAGAATTGATTTAGTTTCCGTATTTACATGTTCTCTTCTTGTATAAATTGAGGAACTCCTCCATCATATTATATATCAATAAAAACATACAATTCAAATCATAAAATTAACATGGTATCAGAGCTAGTAATTCTAGCATCATCATCTACCTTTTAACCTCATCAAACCAGTATCATCATCATCAGATTTAAGCTACCATGGGCGATCAACCCGACAGCTCTGATTCAGAATTGGCCTTACAATTAGCCAATTTTCTACAAAACAACTCTAATCAACAATCACAAATCCCAAAACTTTCCGATAATCTTCAGATTAATCTGAAGTTAAATAGCCAAAACTATGCCTTATGGACTCGAATGATTCGAGTCGCCATAGGCGGAAAATCAAAAAACCTTTTAAATCACTTAACCGAAAACCCACCTGAAAAATTATCATCAGAAAAATACGAGATATGGGAGCAAGAAGACCTGATCGTTTTTTCTTGGCTCATTCAAAAACATCGAGCCAACCATAGCCGGAAATCTAACCGAGTTTTCCACATCAAAAGAATTATGGGATGCCTTGGTAACAACATACAGTAGCGGCAAAGACAAATTGCAAGCTTTTAATCTCCATGTAAAAGCCAACGAGTTGAAGCAACATGATAAAACCCTTGAGGATTTCTGGATTTCTCTCCAAGGTGTATGGGGGGAGATAGATCGGATTGATCCCAATCCAATGAAGTGCCCTGATGATATAAAAACATATTCACAAATCCGATCGGATCAAAAACTATTCCAATTTTTGAATGGATTAGATCAGAAATTCGATACAATAAAAAGGGAGATACTTCGAACCGACCCTGTTCCAACTGCTGAAGCAGCCTATGCCACTGTCCGAAAAGAAGCTGCTCACCAAAAGATTTTGGGAGCAACTACCACTGAATCACAAGGTGTCGCCGTCGGGTTGATTGCCGGAGAAATCAACGGCGGCGGTTTTGTGTCCAAAGGCTACCGACGATACGACGGCAAGAAAAAGGAGATCCAGGATGATAAATCACAACTAACGTGTGATGAATGTGGCATGTCTCGACACACACGAGATCAGTGTTTCGAGATAATCGGATATCCCGAGTGGTGGACGGACAATCACAAGACGGCGGCCAAGAAAAATTTCAAGAAAAATTATACCACCAAATCGAGCACTGCCACCCCTACCGCCAAAGCCAATACCACCAAAGAAAGTGATAATCGAAAATCGGAGACTGGGTTCGGTGGCATAGCAGCGGCCGGAGTTGATAAAGGGGAGGGGGAGTTTTCGGTGGTTGAAGGTAACAGGAATGGGGGAATACAAAAATATCCCAAGTTTCCATATAAATCTATATATATGTGATAATAATAAAAGGGTTTATAAGCCACATGGGCCGTACAACAGTGGGCCGAAATGGTTTGGGCCAATGGAGAAACAAGGGGGAGCCCATATCACTAAGCCCAGCTGCAATAAATCAAATGGGTCATGGATTTTTGACTGTGGTGCAACCGATACCATGACCTATGACCCAACCGATTTTTCTGTTTTTTCAAAACCAAAAAGAACCAAAATTGAAGTTGCAAATAAGCAAAAAATGGTTGTTAAAAATGGTGGAACCGTCAAAATTTCTCCAAATATCAATCTAACCAATTGTCTCTATGTTCCTTCTTTGTCACATAAACTTTTGTCAATAAGTCATGTGACAAAAGAGCTCAATTGTTCTGTTCTTATGCATCCACACTTTTGTCTGTTACAGGATATCAGGACGGGACGGATCATTGGGCGTGGCACTGAGAGAGGAGGACTGTATTATGTTGATGAAGTTACTGATAATGGAAAGGTGATGCTAGCTCATGGAACTAATGAAAGACAGGCTTGGTTATGGCATAGAAGACTGGGACATCCTTCACTTAGTTATTTGCATACTTTGTTTTCGAATCTTTTTCCTTTAAATAAAACAATTTCTTGTGAGACTTGCATTTTAGCCAAAAGTCACAAACAAACCTTTAGACCCACCAATACTAGAGTTAAAGATCCTTTTTCGTTAGTTCATTCAGATGTGTGGGGTCCTGCTCCAGTGGTTGAAGGTCAGAATTTCAAATATTATGTGATTTTTGTTGATGATTGCACTCGGATGACTTGGATTTATTTTTTGAAACATAAAGGTGAAGTTTATGATAGATTTACCATTTTTTATGCCATGGTTCAAACTCAATTTCAAAAATCTATCAAAGTTGTTAGAACAGATAATGGTGGAGAATATGTGAACACTCAAATGAACCTTTTTTTTCAATCCAAAGGGATAGTTCATCAAACCACCTGTCCTCATACCCCTGAACAAAATGGTGTCGCTGAAAGAAAGAATAGGCTACTATTAGAAATGGCTAGGGCTTTGATAATTGAATCTGCTGTCCCTAAAAGTTTTTGGCCCGAAGCTATAGCAACTGCCACCTACTTGATTAACCGACTTCCTACAAAAATCTTAAAAATGAAAACACCACTCAAAATCCTTGCCAATTATCATAATATTCCTCCAGCTCTCACACTCCCACCTAGAGTTTTTGGGTGTACAGTGTTTGTACATATCCCAAAAACTTATCATGATAAACTTGACCCTTGTGCCGAAAAATGTGTTTTTGTGGGATATGGGGTTACCCAAAAGGGATATAGGTGTTACAATCCAAAAACTCGTCATATGTTTACTACAATGAATTGTGATTTCCTTGAAACCAAGTACTTTTACTCCCCACAACACAGTGGTCAAGGGGAGGAACAAAGTGACTCACTGGGTTGGTTGAGTTATACTTCAGTAACTGATTCTCCAGAAAAACAGAATACATCAGCTGATCCCGTGAATGAAGAACAGTCCTCTCCTCAAAGTGTCAACGAACATACAGTCCCGAGCCTGATATCCGAGGTAAGTGAATCTATACCTAGTCATTTAGTTAATAATGAGAGTATCTTAGATGATTTAGAAGATTCTATAGAAGATGAAGTACAAGCTGGGGTAGAAGAAGCAGTGACAGTCCCAGAAAAATATGTACTTCCTCCCAGGTCAACCAGAGGGATACCTGCAAAACGATATTCTCCAGAAAAAATTCCTCAAAACTCTAGGTATCCTATGGCCAACATTGCAGGCAGATTTTCTGAAGAAGCAAAAGCTTTCGTTGCTGCATTATACTCAGAATCAATTCCATCAAGAATAGAAGATGCTTTGAAATTGAAAATTTGGAAAGTTGCCATGGAGACTGAGATGGATGCCCTTATAAAGAATGATACATGGGATATATGTGTTCTGCCTAAAGGAAAGAAACCAGTAGGATGTAGGTGGATCTATACAGTCAAGTATAAACCAGATGGTGCCATAGAGAGCTATAAAGCTAGGTTGGTTGCTAAAGGATACACTCAAACATATGGGATTGACTATTCTGAAACGTTCTCTCCAGTTGCGAAGATAGATACAATAAGGGTTCTCTTTTCAATAGCCGCAAATCAAGGGTGGTCTCTTCATCAATTTGATGTTAAGAATGCCTTTTTACACGGAGAATTGAAAGAAGAGGTTTATATGGAAGCTCCTCCAGGTTTTTCTCATGGTTTTAAACAAGCAGAAGTGTGTAAGTTGAAGAAGTCTTTATATGGATTGAAGCAGTCACCTAGGGCGTGGTTTGGAAGATTTACTCTAGCAATGAAGAAATATGGATACAAACAGAGCAACTCAGATCATACCTTATTTCTCAATCATAAAGGAAATCTGGTAACATGTCTAATAATTTATGTTGATGACATGATTATTATTGGAAATGATGAAAAAGAGATTAAGAAATTGAAGGAAGCATTATTTGCGGAATTTGAGATGAAAGACTTGGGAAACCTTAAGTATTTTCTTGGAATTGAAGTTATGAGATCACAGCAAGGAATTTTTATTTGTCAGAAGAAATATATATTGGACCTTCTAGCTGAAACCGGAATGATTGATTGTAAACCAGCAGATACACCCATGATTATGAATCAAAAATTGTTTATGAAACTAAATGGAAAGCTTGCTGATAAGAACAAATATCAACGGATGGTGGGGAAGCTGATTTACCTTGCTCATACTCGACCAGATATAGCATATGCTGTTGGAGTGGTGAGTCAATTCATGCACCAGCTCAAGAAGAACACTTGGATGCAGTTATAAGGATTATCAGATACCTCAAAGGAACTCCTGATCATGGAGTACTGTTTAAAGCAAATGGTCATCTAACGATTCAAATCTATACAGATGCTAATTGGGCTGGAGATAAAGGGAACAGAAGATCAACTTCAGGATACTTTTCTCTTGTAGGAGGAAATCTTGTCACATGGAAAAGTAAGAAGCAGAAAGTTGTCTCACTATCAAGTGCAGAAGCTGAATTTCGAGGTATAGCTAAAGGTCTAGCAGAAGCACTATGGTTAAAGAAACTTGTGACCGAGTTAGGATTCGCCTCCAAAGAAAGTATACGGATCATGTGCGATAATGAAGCAACAATTCAGATTTCAGAAAATCCGGTTCAACATGATCGAACCAAACATGTAGAGGTTGATCGTCATTTTATCAAAGAAAAACTTGAAGATGGGATTATCAAAATACCGTTTGTTAAGTCTGAAGAACAACTTGCAGATATCTTAACTAAAGCTGTGGGAACAGTTATGTTTCGTAAGTGTTTGAACAAGTTGAACTTTGGTAATCCCGATGTCCAACTTGAGGGGGAGTGTTAGAAGATAAGACCAAATCAAGATTAAAGATAGAAGATATCGGATCAGAACAAATCATCATTTCCGGAGTTAGGAGATATCAACTTGGTCATCAAGAAACATGTTTTCAAGAATTGATTTAGTTTCCGTATTTACATGTTCTCTTCTTGTATAAATTGAGGAACTCCTCCATCATATTATATATCAATAAAAGCATACAATTCAAATCATAAAGTTAAACCCCTATGTGGACGTTACCGCTCATATAACTTCTAGGGGTACATTTAGTTCACAAAATATTTTTTAAAGAAGAAAATATGTCAAAAGAGTTAGATTTTGAAAGAATGGAACTTAATGAAATATTTGTTTGTTTCCGAAAGTTCAAGAAAGGGAAGGAATGAAATGACATCCAATTACCCTAAAAATGGAGATTTCATGAAATGAAAGAATGTTTACATTCTAATGAAATGAAATTTCTATCGTCTTTTTGTACTAAGGAATGGAATTCAATCCAACCCACAGATTGTATCAAAATCTATAAACCAAACACGACTACTTATCAAATATGCTTAATTGACGTAGATAAGGGGTGCTTGGGTGGAGATTTCAAAGGATAAAGAAATTATAATGATAATTTTTGAAAGTGCTTGTTTAGATAAATATAGAAATATTTTTTGAAACGGATGTTTTTCAAGAGTGTTTTGTCAAAGAAGTTTTCAAAAAAAAATAAATTGTACAACCAGTTAAACCGGTATTTCAAATACCGGTTTCGTTTTTTTGGCTCGAAAATGGTATTAGCATTACCGGTTTCAGAGACGTTTGAAGCCGGTATTTGCAAGCCCGGTTTCGCAGTGATGTGATGTGGTGCGGTAGCTTTTTGACCGCTACAGTACAGTGGACCATAAAGCCCGAACCAGGTTTTGGGAATACCGGGTTCGGGCAAAACTAAGTGTTTCATCAGTGTTTCAACAATGTATGAGAAGCCTCTTTTGCTTCTTTGTACAGATGCCTGAGCTTGTGATACAGCTATTTGTTCTGGTTAGCTATCCAGCCTTTGTACCCAAATTCTTGAACTGAAATCCCAGAGTTTCTTTGCAAATTCTGGGTCACGGGCTTACGCTGTTGGTTTTTGAAATATATAGAGGATTTCCAAGGGAAAGATGTAACAACCCTCAAATTTTGGCTAGGACAATTTACTTGGATTTATCTAGGTGTCTATCTCTAGAGGTTTATTAAGAAAATTGACCTTCCCGACATTTAGGTCATGGTGATACTTGCCCTCTAGTTCAATAGAATACCAAAACATAGCTAGTTGCTTTAAAAATGTCATTAACAATAACTATAATTATCCAAGACAAACTCAAAGAGAATGAGTAATAACAACTTTACAAGTATGGAAATTAAACAATCAAGCATCTAAGAAGGCAAACAAATCAACATTTCAACTAATAACAATGTGCATCGATAAAATTTACAATTCAATTACATATGTGTATATACATACATACACGACATACATATATATACTACAACTTTTACATAAGTCTTAAAGTTATGGGAAATACATTACAACTTAAAATATACATATATGTGTTCATAGATTCTTGTAAAATTTACCAATCAACATACAACTAACCCACTTATTCTTACACTTACACATAAACACTAGTTAGGACTTAAACCCAACACATATCACTTGGGTTAGCCAATGTATTCACTCCTAACCCACTACACCACCCCACACAACCAACTAGCTCACTCCTAGCTTCTTTTCTTCCCCTAAATCATGTGCTCTCTCCCCCTTCCTCTCTCATTTTCAGATTTTTCTCTCAAACCAACACACACACATGCAAGAACACTCTCTCCAAGTCTCTCAAAAATTCTGCACTTCTTTCTCTTCATTTTCGGTTCAAACAAGGTAAAATGTAGCTTGAATATAACTAATCTAATGCAATAATAAGTTACCTTGATCATCCAACAACTAGAGTCATGAATGAGGGAATCATGGAGTCGATTTGGGGGCAACAAGGTCACGAAATCAGCCCTCTAAGAGGCTGATCGAACAGCAGCAGAAACAAGAGCAAAAGCCCAATCTTCTTCCTTTCTTTTGACTTTTGATCATCAAAGGGTACCCAACTTGTTCATTTGTTTGTTCATCATCCTTTCTTACATCTTGTAGCTTATATTCCCTTCTTTTCAAGCTTGTTACAGCCAATAAACAACTCTTGGGCAGCCATCAAGAACAAGACCTAGCAACACTCTTGATCTTCTTGTTTTGATCTTCAAAGGTTGTTAGCTTGAACCCTCTTAAATCTCACTTCACTAATCTTGGATTTCTTGAGCTAAACAAGTCTAGATCTACACATGCATGCATATTTGAATGATGAGTTAACAAAAATAATCATTAAAAATCATACACATAAAAGATGATAAGTAATCTTGTCTAAAAATGTTAGATCTTTACAAGCATGCTTAGTTTTTATTGATTTTGATTTGGGATTAGAGATGGATGATTGATGACTTTAAATTTGCTAAGAGATCAGTAAATATTGATATTAAAATGATGCAAAAATGAGAGTTGATCTTGTAAGTGATAAATTAAAGTGTTAATTAAGCAAGAAAGGTCATTGGTGAGTTGATATGATCAAGAACAAATCTGATAGAAACCATTTTCTGTCTTGGAACGGGTAAACTGGGCATGTGAGGGCCGTTTCAAGCAAACCTTTCAAAATAAAATTTATAGATAAAAGAGTTAAGTTTAACCTCCAAATGGAATTACTCAAACATACTGAACCAAACAAAAGATATGATTTTTCTACTAAAATTGGTCAAGACTGCACTTTAGTATGAATATTTTATAAACTTTAACAATTTTTATCTCCTAAACGAAAAGGCTCCAGGAGTTCATACTTGGTGGAAAGTAGGTTCAATGTGTGCTAAACTTAAAATAAAATCACGGAATTTTTACTAAGAGCATAATCCAAAGAAATTTTATAAAACATTTGGGTATGCAAAAGAGTGACTGTTTTGACCACTTTCACTTCTAAAATATTTAGAGGTAGTAAACATTACCTAAAAATTAAGCCAAAATTTACATAATAAGTGGACACACATAGGTTATGGTATAAAAATTAGGAGGTTCCAAATAATTAGAACTAACCTTGAATTAGTGGCCAACATTTCATATATCTGAAGTAGAAAACAGAAAATTTGTAAGTAACATTATAACTTGTGTAAATGGGCCAACAAATACACTAAGGACATAATGGGCTAGCCCGACCCAAATAATGAACCCATTGAGCCATAAATCAGTAGTCCCACCTGGCCCAAATACATAAATAGCCCAATAACCAATATAACCCATTAAGCATGTACCCCGAATAAGGTTAAGCCCAATAACTAAATTAAGCCGAAGTTACTTAAAAGCCCATAACACTTGGGCTCAATTGATAATGGCCCATAACATTTAAATGGATTTCATAAACCGAGTAATCATAAGACTTATTGAGAAATATGCAAGTTGAATACAAGTGTAATCAAAATAAAACGAAAGATAAATAAGCGGGATGAACATAAGTAATTACGTTAACCAAATTATAAAGTGATATCACAAATGTTAATTCATATTAAAATTGATTACACATTCAATAATGAATAAAGATGACATAACTTGATATGATATTTCTATATGATAACCTAAGATGCCAAGTGAAACCACAAATGAAGCCAAGTTACCGAAAATCTAACAACTTATAACTACGTATATAATGAAAGTAGCCTTTTACACCATCAATCTTTACAACCAAAACGATGCAAATGTTAGAAATGTACTTGGATCCCACAATTGATAGCAACATAATGAAAGTGACATTTCTAAGTAATGGCTTAAGATAGGAACTTATGTATATTAGTCCCTTGTAGGGATAGTCTTGGCTTGAAATGTGATTGAAGAACATGACGGATACATGATCAAGGAAGCAATAGATGGGAAGCACCCATTTTGGATGTGTGGATATAATGTGCGGCATATCAATGTGAGTCATAGCCCCGTTTCAAACTCTTTTATGTGTTTTACTTACGGGGTGAAAAGCATGAATAAATAAAAATTGTTTTCTTTATGAAATGATACTTTGAAAGGATGTTTATGATATGGAATTTATGATGTATGTTCAATGTGATATTTGTTATATGATGAGCTTGAGAATTGTCAAAGTCTAGTCCCCGCTACACTACTATTAACTCATTGAAGCCTGTAGTTAGAGAGTTGCGCAACTAGAATTCGTCCCCTCACTCACGAAGATGGTGACAGGTTGATTGCCCGCCTACGTGGCCGCCTCAACGGCTGCCAACCTAGGGGTGCTCTAATCTACTTTTTATTTTATTGGCCGTCTCCATGGCGCGACCCAATTATGGTTAACACACGATTGACAACATGTGCTATTATTGTTATACAATGGGATATTATATTGGTTTGGACATGAAAGGGTCTTAGCAGTGGCTCAAGTTAAACTCATTAGATAAGTTGTATATAAAAGTTATAATGACTATTTTGGGACATGTTTTCGATTTTATTATGGAAATGAACATGCGGTTTGGGTATTGGATCTTATATGGAAGTTTGAAAGTTGTTGAAATTGGCGATATTGAAATCTTGATGACCAAATGCTTTTGATGTGATATATGATTAATCGTTTGATATATTTTTCTCTCAAGAGGATTTGACAAATGAGAACTTCATAATTACCATGAATTTTCAATGCTTTGATATAGCATTGTGCTATTTGGAAAACTTGATAACATGATATGGAAATTCTTCGGTTATGTGGTTTGGGTATATTGATATGTGATAACATGTTTTCTAAGTTTTGAAATGGATATGTAATGAGATTTACTCGAAATCCTATGCACTCACCAACTATGTTTTCGTAGTTGACGCTTTTTCTTCATGCTTTTCAGGATTTAGCATTAACTATGAGGAACTATATGCATCATGACTATTTGCATTGCACTTTGGAGTCAAAGATCAAACCATGTGATGGGCAATGGAATCCGCCTTGATCATTGTAGTATACTATTTCATGTGTTTGTTATTTGTCTCGTGAACTTAATATCTAAGTATGGTGGACGCATTTGTACTTGGAAATTGGTTCACATGCTTGTACATTTGTAAATTCTTTTTATCAAATAAAGCTATGGTGAATGTTATTTATAGTTCTTTGTTTTGAATACTCGACTTTCTGTACATCTCATTGTTCCGCCTTAGTTGGGGTGTTACAAAAGAGGGGTGGAAAGAAGAAAGCGTAAGTTTTTAAATTTTTTTTTTTTGTATTACAACAATAGATATATGTATATTTTTGTGAAATAAATATTTACGAGTATATACAATGTATCTAACAGAGCTGATCCATTCTCAAAAGAAAGATTGGTATGATATCAAGGCACTGTCACTGTTCACTACTAGAAACCTACCACGTGGCATCCACCAAGTCACATAACTGCACAAGTCAAAGATTGCACAAGTCAAAGATTCCACTGACAAGTCACATCTCACTGTACACCTCTGAAACTGGTAATGCAAATACCAGCTTCAAACACCTTTTTTTTTTGAAACCGGTAATGCTAATACCATTTTGAAGCCAAAAAAACGAAACCTGTATTTGAAATACCGGTTTACCTGCTTGTACAAATTCATTTTTTTTTGAAAACTTGTTTGACAAAACACCCTTGAAAAATGACTGTTTCAAAAAAAAAATTCGATAAATATAATTAATCATTATAGAGTATGATGTAACGAAGCATTCCCCACTAATTTGAGGGTTATAATAAGTAATTGTAGTTGGAAAACTAACTTACAAAATTGGTGGTAGGACTACTCTTATTAAGTCATATATTGGATCTTTAGGGAACTACTTCCTTTCCATTTACCCACCCGATGCCAAATTTTGTTAATAAGAGTTTAAGTCCTTGGAATCAATAAGATCCTCTTTTATCTGGGAGGATCAAAAGACAAAAAAATCCACTGGATTAATTGGACCACCGTTTTGGCAGGTATCGATGAGGGAGGAGTAGGTATCGGTAGCTTGAAAGCTATGAATTTGTCACTATCGTACAAATGGAGATGGCGTGGTTTAAATAATCAAGATTGTCTCTAGGTTCGTGTGATTTCAATAATCCATGAATGGGAACGAATGTTTCATTAACTTGTCGACGAATCAAAAGAATACATGGAACAACATTATTTTGGTACCAAACATTCCCATGAGCATTATTCGTTTCCTAAGGATGTTATTACTAGAAAAGTTGGGAACGCTCGGAAAACTAATTTTTGGAAAGACACTTGGTATGGGAAATTATGTGCTTTTGAAACTCGCTGAGTCTGTTATTATAAAAAAGAAGATGTTTCTCGTTGAGTCTATTATAAATTTCTCATTCTTTTGGTTTCGGAATAGATATAAGAAAATAGAAATGAACTGGATTCAATGGTTGGCCAATCCTTTACTTACAGAAACGAGGGATGCTCATTTGTAATGGTGGAATTTGATAAGGTGTTGTTCAATTTGGTGCCTTTGATGCTATTGGTTCACAC
Organism: Erigeron canadensis; assembly: GCF_010389155.1. Lineage (NCBI taxonomy): Eukaryota > Viridiplantae > Streptophyta > Magnoliopsida > Asterales > Asteraceae > Erigeron > Erigeron canadensis. The sequence continues at coordinate 11,746,914 of NC_057766.1, forward strand.
ATCCCATCTTTGCAGTAGCAGGTCTATTGAATGTTGTTGTGTTTCTGCGAGATAATGTATTATTGTTTCTTTTTATTATTTTGATATGTAATTGAAATCGTTGGTTGCTAGCATCTTGCTAGTTGCCTTTTAATATTAATATAATTCTGCCGATCAAAAGAAAAATTCTTTTGAAACCAGATTTCCGAGACTTTTTGCAATAGAAAGGGACAAGAATTGCATGGTGTCTGATAGACATCCTAATTCTGATTGGGCTTGGAACTGGCAAAGGGCAATAAGGAATGGACAGAAATGGACCAGCTCTAAAATATGTTGAATGTATTATCGAAGGAGCTCCAAAATTGTGACGATTCATAGACTTGGAACCTCATCGGCAAAGATCACTTTTCAGTGTGCGTAAGTACATTGATCATGGTTCTTATGTCAACACTGTCTCTACTACATATATGCTAGAACAAATATGTTCCAAAAAAGTAAATCTTTTCGCGTGGTGACTCTTAAGAAATGGTATTTCTACTCTTGTTAATCTGTTTGGTCGAGGGGTGGTTCATGTGGTAAATTGGTACAAATAGGAAGGGTTATTTAAGAACTTATAAAAAAAAGAACTCAAGAACCATTTTGGACTACATATTTCTCTAATCATTCTCTCTCTTCAATTAACTAATAAAACTCATCCAAATCATTCAAAATATTTTATCCCACAAACCGTAAATCGTTAGACGAAATAAGAAGTATGGGTAGTCTTAAAATTTCGCCCTCTTTCATTAGAGATACAATTCGATAAACTTTTGATGACTTTTTAATTTTTGTTTTTTTTACCCTTGTACTTGTATACCTACACATGTGTCGGATCATTGTTTTCACATGTAATTTAGTAAATGAACATATGTACATAACAATGAAGGTTAAGGGCGGAGCCCGTTAATCCATGGTGGAGCGATGGTACGTGGCCAAGGGCGGAGCCCGTCAATCCATGGCGGAGCCATAGCGGCTAAGGGCGGAGCCCGTAAGGTAGATCACCCATCACTGGTCACCCCCTATGACCTATCACCCTCTATGACCTATCACACTATGACCCATCACCCTCAATGACCTATCACCCCCACCAGCTTTGGTTTATGAATATCCTTAAGGGCGAAACCCACTCCGAATCATAATTTTTGTTCAACCTACACATGTGTAAGTTATGTGTAAGTACCAAAAAGAAAACGAAAATTAAAAAGTCGTCAAAAGTATATCGAATTGGATCTCTAATGAAAGAGGACGAAATTGTAAGGCTACCCATGTTTTTTGTTTTGTCATGTTAGGTCTAGTTTTGCTGAAAACTGGATCTCTCCAGTTGCATCTGAAGAGCATGAAGAATCGTCCGAAATATTTGAAGTCCAGTTACAATGTACAGTTTATGCAACTGACGACTTCCTCCAGTTGAGATCTGAAGACCGTATCTGAAGACCTTCCAGTTGAAGTAGAAGACAACAAGTGGAAGACAGAGAATGGCAATGGCAGCGAAGCCCAGTTGACATTTTACCAGATTAATCAACTAGAGATCCTCAGTGTAAATGCATTTACAAAGCTTTACACTGATTACGAGGAGGACCTTTTACACTACATCCTTTTACCCGGATAATAATCTTGTCTGTGGATAAAAGTGCAAAGATGTAGAGTGGTTGAATAAAGTAACCTTTTGTCTTACTTTATTTAGCACACACACAAAGAATTATTTACTAATACTTTTGTGTGCTGTCAACCATATTTGTACGTCGAAGTTGAGATCCCAATGCTCAACCTTCGACTATAAATAGAGGTCCTTGCACAAGCATTTTAACAACTTTGCAAACACATACATTCTGCAATATTGTTGGTGAACTTGTGCAATATTCTCTCAATCGCAAAAAGGAACATTTCACAACTCTAAGTGTTTCGATTGTTAAGAGAATTTCCAAGTATAGATAAATTGTATTTCATAGGTTGTTAGGATATTTACATTCGTGTATTATCTTAGTTCCGCAACAACCTTGTATTTTATTTAACATTAATAAATAAAATACACTTGAAAAATTACATATTGTCTCACCAGTTTACTTTACTTGTAGTTTACATTATTGCATCGTATTTACTTATTTGACTTGTCACCTTAGTAAGTATACCTCCAGTTAACCTGGTACACTGTTCACTCTAAACTGGTCACGTCCGGATTAAGTGAAAGTGTTGCAAAGTACACTCACCATTGACAAAGAGATGTCTTCAGCACTCATCTATTCGTAGTTGGGACTTAAAAGTGGTATCAGAAAAGGCAGGTTGAATTGTATCAGTTCTATAACCTAGGTCTGCTTAAATGTCTGCTGAAGGTGAGAATGGTTCTGGTCCCCAAAATGAAACTAATTCTAATATCAATGTTACAACACCTTTAAATACCAACCCTCCTCCTCTACCTCCAACATCCGGAACCAGCCACGTTCTTGTACATTATTCTAATACTCTTGGATTTTGGTGGGAGTAGTGAGACCTTTGGTACATGGAAAGCCAGAATGCTCTTGGATTTTGGTGGGATAGAGAGGTATATGTTGAAAATCTTCAAGGATGGACCATATATACCCATGTCCAGTGGGGTAAGTCCTCTTCTTAACCCTACTGGGAGAAGAGGTACCAGGGAAAAAGCTGAAGAACATTGGACTGATGAGGATCGCAGACTGGTTGACCTTGATACCAGACTGAAAAACATGATCCTCGCAGCAGTCCCTGAGGAACTAATTCCAACACTTGTGTTGTTCCCCAGTGCCAAGTCAATGTGGGATGAATTAGTTCTCCAGTTTGAAAGAGGAAATGACACCATGCCACCAGGAAGGTTGCATTAAACAAGAAGTATGAATCCTTCTTTGCTCTTCCCAATGAAAGTTTAACTGGTACTTACACCAGATTTACTAGCCTTATAAATCAACTGAGAGGCTTGGGAGTTGAGAAGGATAAGGATATTTTTCTTGAGAAATTTTGTGATATTTTACCATCCAAATGGGCACACATGGTTCTTGTCTTTGTCTTAAGATAAGAACCATGCACAACCATACTCTTGCTTCTTTCTATGAATCCTTTAGATTCACTGAAGATAATAATGCTGCAAGATTATTGGCTGAGCAAGATGCCTTAAACCATGCTCAGAGTTCCAAGGTCGCTAGCTTAACTGGGAAACCTTGTGCTGCGTTAATGTTTGCTGAGAATGTCCAGTCACATTCTATGAAGGAGATGTTAAACAACCTATTGAACTCTAGCCTGACTACAAATCTCAGTGATGGTTGTGATGAAACTGATGATGGTGATCTGGTCGCCATGATTGCTAAAACCTTTAACAGGTTTAAGCATAAATCTAAAAGATTTAATGGGACCAATAATGCTTACAGTTCCAACTCTCTGGATAAAGCCAATCTTACCTGCTATTAGTGTGGTAAGAAAGGTCACTTCATGGAGGAATGCAGATCTAGTCAGTCAAACAACCAAACTGGTCCCTCTATTCCTAACTATGTTAAATCTGATGATTATAAGTCTAAATACAAAAAGCTTAAGGCCCAAATTGCCCTCATGTCACTTGAGCAAGAAAAGGAAAAAGAAAAGAACAAGTGCATGATGGCTCAAACTGAAGGAAAGTGGGACCTCTCTGATGACTCATCTGATGATGATGAAGAGATTAGAGATGTATGTTTCATGGCTCTGGAAAATAACAGCCAATGGTGAAAGATGATGTTGTTTCTGGAAGATGAGTGGACATCATATTGAATAAGGTAAGGGATTATGATGATGAGGTGGATACAGAATCAAAAATGGACATTGCTGAATCATTAAATGATGATTTGTTATTTGTTGAAACTATGAGAACTGATTGTGAAAGATACCTTGAAACAGTTTTAACTAAGCTTAACAATGTAAAAACTCAATTTAATGACTTGCAAAGTGTCTAGTTGGCTCTCAAAGAGTCAGTTTTGAAAAATGAGGCATTGGAAAAAGATAACCAGAAATTAAAATATGACTTGGAAAAAGAACACATGGTTATCAAATCTTGGGTACAAGCATCTGGTAAAAATTACGACACATTTTCTAAAACCATTGATGCTCAAGAAACTGCCTGGAAATCTGGTGATCTCTAGATGACAGCTGTTTTACCCTGAATCCACCAGATGCCTGATTCAGTTAGAATTGAGACTCCTTATGACTCTTCTAATTTTGCCAAAACTGAACCTGTTGAGACCACCCTTGTTGAGGCCAAAACTGGAGCCAAAAAGGCTAAAGCTCCAGTTAAAAAGGAAGCTGGTGATGTTCCTTTGGCTCAAAAGTCCAAAGAGCCCAAGACTAAAATTTCCACTAAACCTAAGTCCAAGGGTCAACAACCTGAAAAAAACAACCTATTGTTGAAACTGGAGAATCAATTTCAAAATTTGTCTAGGCAGGTACAAAGTTGTACGGCCAGGATTAAAAATCTGGAAGGAGCTTCGACTTCTTCAGTTGCAAAACAAGTTGTTAAAACCCCTCTTTCAAAACAAAAACAAAAAAAATCTGCTCAAAAAGGAGCGAAATTTGGAAAGAAAAAGGAGGATGTTGTTGTTCCCCTCAAACCAGTCGTTTTTACTCCTGAAGCTGGAATTAATCCTCCAGTTTCAGCTTCCAGTTCTACCCTGAGTTAAGCTACTGAGACTTCTCAGGAGAAGTCTGGTGGACCCATCAAGAAAAGATGGGTTCACAAAAGTAACTAATAATTTACTTGGGTGTGCAGGGCGATCGAAAGAAAAATATCTGGTATCTGGACAGCGCTGCTGGACGGACAATGACCAGATGTAAGCCCCTGCTGGAAAAGTTCAGTGTCCAAGATGGACCGACAGTGACGTTTGGTAATGATGGAAGTGGGAAAACTGAAGGATATGGTGTTATTGACAATGGACAAGTCCAGTTCACAAAGGTTGTATTTGTCAATGGTTTGAAATACAACCTGATAAGTGTCAGTCAACTTTGTGATGATGCATATAAGGTATTGTTCGATATTGCTCAAGGTACCATATTTAACAAGGATTGGAAGGTGATGATGATTGCACCAAGAAAAGGTGTACATTATGGACATGGAACCAGCTCCAAAAAAGCATTTTTTCTATGCCAAGGCTGATAAGGACACCAACTGGTTATGGCATAAAATGTTATCCCACCTAAATTTCAAAAATATCAGTAAGTTGTCAAGAAAGCAACTGGTGGATGGGATACCTTTAATTTCCTTTAAAAAAGAAAAGCCATGTCCAGGGTGTGAGATGGGCAAGAAGAAAAGAGCCAGTTTCAAGACCAGGCAAAACTTCAGTATCACTGAACCTCTTCACATGTTACATATGGATCTCTTTGGTCTAGAAAATGTTAAAACTAAAGCTGGTAAGAGATACACTTTAATTGTGGTTGATGAATACACCAAATACTGTTGGGTGGTATTCATCAGATCGAAAAGTGATGCACCTGGTGAAATCATCTCTCTAATCAAAAGAATTGAGCTCAAGTATACCAAGAAAGTGTGTCAGTTGCGAAGTGATAATGGTACAAAATTTATTAATCATTTTGCGAAGTGTGTCACTGACATTTCTCAAAACTTCTCTTCAGCTCGTTCTCCAGAGCAAAATGGTGTGGTTAAAAGAAAGAATCGCACATTAATTGAAGCTGCAAGAAGTATGTTATCTGAGTCAGGTTTTCCAACCAGTTTTTGGGCTGAAGCTGTGGCAACTGCTTGCCATACCCAGAATCGGTCAGTTTATGTCAAGAGACATAGGAAGACTGCCTATGAAGTCCTCAAATATCGTAAACCAAATATCGGTTATTTCCATGTATTTGGTTGTCCAATTTATATTCTTAACAATTCCAGTCAGTTGGAAAAGTTTGATACAAAGGCTGACGAGGGTGTTTTTGTGGGATATTCAGATATTAGAAAAGCCTATAGAGTTTATAATTATATACTCCAAAAGGTACATGAGACAATTCATGTCACATTCGATGAATTAAATGAAGCAATCAATAAAAGACCAAGCCTTGATTTATCTTCAGTTATCCCAGTTGATTTTGGTGTATCTGATCAAGTTCGCCAATCAGTTGTTACACCAAAAGATGTTTCCAGTTCTCAAGACATGGAACCAGTTGCACAGAAGAAAAGCTCCAGTGACACTTCATTCTATCCCTCCATCAGTTTTAAATTACCACATAAACTGGTGATTGGATCAGATGTACATGCCACAACAACATCAGAACCAGTTCAAACCTCTCCAGCTCTTCAAGATATGCCTTTATTTGAAGAAAATCAAGTTGTCACTCCAGTTGACACTGATGATGAAGTTGAAGTAGTTTGGGCTGATCCTTCTCTAGTTGCTACAACTATTGAAGATCGTCAGGTGACTTGCACTGATGTTGTGCTATATCAACCTAGTCAATACACTAAATGGATTGTAGCTCATCCAATTGAGCAAATTATTGGAAATCCATATAGTGGGGTTCAGATTAGAAGAGCCACAAGTGAACAATGCTTCAACGTCACCTTCTTATCGCTGATTGAACCGAAGAAGATTGACGAGGCTATGGCAGATCCAAGCTTGGTTGAGGCTATGCAAGAAGAGCTCAACCAGTTCGAAAGGAACAATGTTTGGGAACTTGTTCTTTGTCCTCCAGGGTTAAAGAAAGAACAATGTTTGGTACGAGGTGGGTCTACCGAAACAAGATGGATGAAGATGGCAACGTTGTTAGAACAAATGGTTGCCAAGGGTTATTGTCAAGCAGAGGGTGTTGATTTTGTTGAAACTTTTGCTCCAGTTGCAAGACTTGAAGCCATTAGAATATTATTGGCTTATGCTGCTCATTTGCAATTTAAAGTCTTCGAGATGGATGTCAAAAGTGCAAACCTGAATGGAACATTGGAAGAAGAAGTGTATGTTAAGCAAACACCAGGTTTTCTTAATGAGAAGCATCCTCACTGGGTATACAGACTGAACAAAGCTTTGTATGGTCTTCGTCAAGCCCCAAGAGCCTGGTATGACACTTTAACTAAACATCTTCTTAAAAATGGTTTTGAAAGAGGTCTTGAAAGAAAAAGGTAATATCTTGCTGGTACAAATTTATGTTGATGATATTATATTTGGGTCGATTGATGATGCAATGTGTGAAAAGTTTTCAAAAATCATGTCAACTGAATATGAAATGAGTTTGATGGGTGAATTAACATTTTTCTTAGGTTTACAATTTAAATAAACCATGGATGATATTTTTATTAACCAAGAAAAATATGTCAGAGATTTATTAAGAAAATACAAATATGATTCAATCCCATGAAAAAACACACCCATTGCAACTCCTTTAAATTTGGAATCTGACCCAAATGGATAACCAGTGGACCAAAAGGAATATCGTGGAATGGTTGGTTCACTGATGTATTTAACTGCAAGTCGACTAGATATAATGTTTGCAACATGTTTATGTGCTAGATTTCAGGCTAACCCAAAAGAATCACATTTGCACGCTGTAAAGCGCAATTTCAGGTACCTGAAAGGGTGCTCTAGCCTTGATCTTTGGTATCCCAAAGGCTCAGGGTTAAATCTAATGGGTTATTCAGATTCAGATCATGCAGGTTGTAAGATAGAAAGAAAGTCAACAACTGGTGGTTGTCACTTCATAGGGGGAAAATTGGTGAGTTGGACTAGTAAGAAGCAGACTTCGGTCTCAATGTCAACTGCTGAGGTAGAGTATATTTCTGCGGCCAGTTGTTATGCCCAGATTCTTTGGATCAAAAAGCAGTTGCTTGATTATGGTATGAAATATACAAGAACCCCAATCTTTTGTGACAACACCAATGCAATTGCTATATCTCACAACCCGGTGATACACTTAAAGACAAATCATATTGACATCAGGTATCACTTCATTCGTGATCATGTTATGCAAGGAGACATTGAAATTCATTTCATCCCTACTGATAAACAGTTAGCTGATGTTTTTACGAAGCCTCTTGATGAGAAAACTTTTAAACATCTCATCAGTGAACTGGGTATGTTAAATCCTTATTAAACTGGAGTGGCCCTCCAGTTGAGGATAATCCAGGTGATCCTTGATTGGTTGGAGATTGAACGCCTTGATGTACTCAAAGACCAGTCCTTGATCAAGTGGATCACATTTTTAGGGGGAAAGACTCAAAATATTTTTCCAATTAAAATTCGTTTTATTTTGAAAAATGCATCTGGAGAACCTCTCAGTTGAAACTGGCATCTGAAAAATCTTCCTAGTGTGCTAGTTTGGTCTTGTCTTAAACTAGTGGTCAACCAGATTTCATAGCGTTATGTTTTACTTGGTGAATATTTGTGACACGTGATGGTACTCGAGTGTTTGTAACACTCACAACCGTCACCTGACGTGTCTGACGTGTCAAGACTTTTTGTTGAAAAAGAATGCACTTTTCATGGGGATTGTTGAAGATAGTAGGCGCGTGAGAATACCAGCCGTCATAACATTAAATGCTTGATGGAAGGTATTAAATATTTTTGAATTTCAAATTTTCTAAAAATCAAATTTATAAACGATTTCGAAAATTTGGGGATTAAAATATCTTTTCGTATATATGTTGGTAATATTTTATTGCCTATATATACCCCCACCAAAATCATTTACCATTTACTTCGCACAAAATTCCTTCATTTCTCTTCTAATCATCAAAATTGCTTCCTTTCTCTCTCTTCTCAATAAATCAAAAACTCTAATTCCTAAATTCTCAATCTCAGTTTCCGATCATAATAAAATGGCTCCTAAATCATCTTCTTCATCTTCTCGTTCCCGTGATGTGAACCTACTCACTGTTGAGTATGTTCCATCTGGTAACGTCACTCAAGCCATGGGTTGCCCAAATCCTAAATTGATTAAATTAAATCCTAACAACCCATTGGCTTCCTTGAAAGGGCAACATGCCGCCAATAGTCTAATCACGAGAATCCAATCCTTTCCTCATGATTCTCCCCTCAGCGATGCCTTCTCTTTGAACCCAAACAAGATGTTTCACGACTACTTGTGCGAGTTCTGTACACGGCTACCAACTCTGATGACTGCTCATCCATCTCCTTCACCGTAAAGGATGGGTCAGTCCCATGTACCATCTCTTCTGATAAGGTGAACCTCCGGTTGTAATCTCCCAAAACATCAATTTTCGCCAGGTGCTTCTTGATATGGGCAACGAAGAAGTACCGGAGAAGGGAGTTTTACGAACCAAGGGACCCATGACTATGAGAGGTCTTTCACCATCTTGGAAGTACTTCATGGTCCACTTGGTTGAAAGTTTGGGTGGGAGCTCTGGTAGATTGGACCAGATAAAGTCCTTCCAGGCAGAAATGGCATACTGCCTGCGCAATGGACTGAGGGTGGACTTCACGAACATTCTATTCAGAAGCCTGGTCTTCAAACTCAAAGGTAACTGTCAGAAATTCAAAAATAGTAATTAATTGTAATTTAAATTAGTGGACTTACTTGTAGTTAGGTCACAGGTATATGATTACTAAGGTTAAGGGGCTAATTGTGATAATTAACATATTTGTGTATTTAGGTATAAATACCCTCATACCTTAGATAATCATAACCTTTTCCCATTCCATTTACACATTGAATCAAATCTGACTTTCAACACACACACTTTCTCTCTCAACTCACACACTTACACCAAGAACACACACTACACAAATCCACCATTGTTAAGCTCGAATTCAGGCGAGAAATCGTGTTATCACATGTGGTATCAGAGCAAAACATCATTCTGATATTGATCCATAACTGAATTCGATCTCAAATTCATCAAAAATCAAATTCGAAAACCGTTTTTCTATCCGTCCACTGTTTCATCATTTTTCACCGCTCAAATCACATAAAATCATAGATTTTTGTTCACCAATAGATTCCTGATAGTCTAAAACATGATCCTGTCAAGTTTCAAGTTCCAATTCAATCTGTAACTCGAGATTGAATTTTTTAGTTTTTGGCGCTAAAATTTGGGATTTGATTCTGTTGTGTTTTTTGCTGAATTTTGTTTAAGGATTTGTTGTGGAGGTGAAAACAAACATTTTGCAAGTTATTTCAAGTTCTAACTCCAAGTAATTCAGAAGATATTGAAGTTTTAAGAAGTCATCAATGAAGTTTATGAAAATGACTTGTTTCCTGATGAAGAAGATGACCACAAGAGGACCCTCACTAGGACGATCTTCCCAGGATCGTCTTAGTGCTTGATACTTCATTTTTTATATTTTGTGATTTGTGGCTTGTAGGTCGATCCTCACAAGATCGTTCTAGCAAGTGTGGTTGTGTTGAGAAGTGTTGGTTGTGGCTAACTAATCCTTACGGATTGGTTTGGTCAATTCAAAGTATTTTTACTTTGAAAATATTAAGGCAGAAAGCTAAAACGATCTTGCCAAGATCGTCTCAGCTCCCTGATACTAGGACGATCTTCATCAAGATCGTCTCAGTATTTTTTCTGAAAGTTAGTGTGTTTGGTTGATCTTTCGAAGTTGTTGTGATTGGGAATCACATACTTCTTGGGTAGCTGATCTTCTAGATAGGTTTTGCTCAAAATACTCTGTCTGATTTTCATCAAAATACTCTGTCTGATTTTCATCAAAATACTTAGAATTTTTTAAGTACTTTAAGACGATCTTCATCCAAGACCGTCTCATTTCCAAAGTTCAACATGATCTTTCTCCAAGATCGTTTCATTTCCAAAACAATTTTCTTTAATTCATTTCAATTTCCATTTCTGAAAATCCAAAATCATATCTCAATTTCAATTTCATTTCATACTTAACTAAAGTCCACTCAAATTCTCCAAGACGATTAACTTCAAAATCGTCTTACTTCTTTCATACTAGGACGATCCTCTAGAACGATCTTGCCTAGAACGATCTTCTTTCAAGATCATTTCATTTCCTGATTTTTCCAACTCTTATTTCATTTCAAGTTTCAAAATCAAATCTCTTTCAAATGGCTTCTCGTGAAGCATTGGCATTGGGTTCAGATACAAGACCTCCAGTTCTCTACCGTGGTTCCTATGGACTATGGAAGAAAAGATTTATGGATTATGTGGAATGCCAACCAAATGGTCACCTGCTTAAAGATTCCATTCTTAATGGACTTGCAGTTCATCGCCATCCCACTACTGGTGCAATACTGACTCTTGATCTTTTGAATGCTGAACAAAAAGATAGAACAGCTGCAGATAACAGAGCTAGATCATGCTTATACGAAGCTCTACCAGATGAAATCTATGGCTCTGTTGATTCTTATGATATAGCCAAGGAAATATGGGATGAGGTGGCAAGACAAATGGAAGGATCTGACGTGACTTCAACAATAAGATTGACAAATGTGTTGACTGAGTTCGACAACTTCAGCAAATTGCCAAATGAATCTCTAGAGGCTATTTACTGTAGGTTCTGCAATGTCATAAATGAACTTAGGAAGAACAATGTGAAGAAATCAGAGATTGAGTTAAACATCAAATTCATCAAAGCTCTTGGTCCAGAATGGGAAGATTTTGGAACACAAATTAAGCAACATCAAAATCTGACCAAGTTCACCATCCATAATCTTCATGAATCCTTCAAACTCAATGAACATCAAGTTCTAAACAAAGCTTCATCAAGCAAAATGCCAGAAGTTGTATCTTCTGATCCTTTGGCATTGATTGTTGAAAAGAAGGTTTCTGAAGCTCTTAAAAGGCAAATGGTAGTTGTTTCTTCATCTGATGAGGAGGGAAATGATATGATTGCTACAAGAGATGGTGTCTCAGATGAACTATATCAAGCTCTTGCCGCGGTAACTAAGCATTTCAAGAAGAAATTCTACAAGTGAGGCCAACAAACAACAATCTCCGCACTTCTTCTACAAGTGCATTTCCAAAGAAGGAACACTATCATTCAAAGAGTTATGAGCAAGGTGAAGGAAGTGGATCAAAGCATGGTGAGAAGAAAGAAGGATTTGAGAAACCAGCCGTTGAGAAGGGTAAAACATCAGACAAAAAGTGCTACAACTATGGAATTCCTGGTCATTTTGCTATTGATTGCAAGCAACCTCGAAAGCGGAACTATGAGTACTACAAGCAGAAGATGCTTTTAGCCAAACAAGTTGAAGCTGGACATGCTTTGCTCTTTGAAGATGACAAATGGCTATTGCTCTCCGATGATGAGGATGAAGATCTCTCTGCTAATGTTTGCTTTATGGCGAGGTTAGCCAAGGACAAGGTTTTTGAAGCAGAAAGCACTGATGATGAGTACCCGAATGATGAGGTAAATCTCGACTCTACTTTTTCATCAATTAAGGATAAAGAGTCATGTAGATTAGCTTTGTCAAACTTGACAACTCATATTAAGTCTTTAGCCAACAAAAACAAAAAGTTGCAAAATAGTATTTCATTGTCTAAAAGTGAATTTTCAAAACTTCTTGAAGAACATTCAAAATTACTTTTTGAACATGATGCTATTAAACAAGACTTTCAATCATATAAAGACCAAGTGTTGGTTAAAGAATGTGAGTTGAATGCCTCTCCTGATTCTAAGTTATTACAAAAATGTCATAATCTTGAAAAGACCATTCAAGATCTTGAAAAAGCCAATCAAGATCTTGAAATTCAAAAGACCAATGAATGGCTTTGGGCAAATGCTAGACAAATGGATGTTGATATTCTCAATAAGAAGCTTCAAGAAGCTAAACCAAACAATGTTGAACTCGAAAGGAAGATTTCTGACTTAAATCATACTTGTTTTCTAAAAGGCGTGGAGATTGAAAATCTTGAAAAACAAGTTGAGGAATTTAAAAAGAATATACTTTTCTATCAAGAGAAGTTATATAAAGTTGAACAAAACCCTCTCTTGGATTTCACTGCCTATTTTAACAAGTCAAAAATTGCAAAAGATGATCTTCTTCTCGGGTTGGGATTTGAGAATATCACACCATTGCAAAAAGCCAAGGATGAAATAGAACCTTTGTATGATGAAAAATTTCTTCGACTTGGTATGGTACGACAATTTATTCGTCCATTGGATAACGAATTTGAGACCGATGAAGTTGAGAAACCAAAAGATGAATTGTTGGTTAATTATGATGCTCTAAATGCTTCTTACGAAACAAAAGAGTCTTCAATTTTTAAATTGGAAGAAATTGCATCGAATTTTCAAAACCAAGAATCTGTCTGTCCTCCACCTAAACCAACTAAAATGTATATTCCATCAACATTTTTGGAAAAACAAATAGATGGTTTACAACAAAAGGTGGATTCTCAACAAAAAGTCATTGATCATCTCAAGTCTCAAAGTCCAAATTCAGAGGATAAATTGGTTGTTTTACATGCTAAAAAAGTTTGTGAGAATGCTTCTACTCAAACTGACCTAATTGATTTAGTAGAACATTCAACCCAAACTACTCGTGTTTCATCTACAAATTCTTCCACTCAGACCTTGACTGATTCTCTTGGATGTACTTATCAAGATACAGCTACCTCTATAGCTGATGATTATGTGCAATCTAATTTATCCTATGACGAACTTGCGCATAGTTTAGTTTTGGTATGGTACTTTTATAGGTTTTTCACATGCAATAATCTTGATGAGTTAGTTGTTCACCCTAAGCTTAGTACTAGTATAGGTGTTGATACTTCTACTCAAATTTCTTGTGAGACCGAAGATGTGTCAGTTCAAGTTGACCTAATTTCCGAGACTACCCGTGATGTGAAGTTGGACACCAAGATTTCTAATTGTTCAAAACCTTTGAAAAAATCTAAAACAAATCACTCTCCAGTGCAATTTAATTTTCCAAATGATTTCACTAAAGATGATTTTGATAAATTCATGGAGGGAGAATATGTTTTGATTCAGAAACAGAGAAAAAGATTGAATCTACCAAAATCAAAGTTGAAACAAAAGAGAAATCTAAACCTCAGAATCCAATTTTCAAAGCTCCAACTTCATACTACTCAAAGGAATGAGTTAAGACCAAACTCGTCAAGACTGAACCAAATACCATTAAATTAGAACCAAAAGTTCCTACCCCAGTTAAACATGTCAAAAAGAAACAAGCTGAGACTGCACCCAGACCTAAGTACACCAAAGTGAATCTTCCGAAAGACTATCCTAAGGCTTATCCATCTAACTCTCAATCTAGTTCTTTACCTAAGGTGTCTAAATTTAGCTCAGTTTTGCTAACTAAGGATACATCAAATGGTACAACTAGATATAGAGATAGATATGGTTGGTTCTTCATTAAACCAAAAAAGCAAGAAGTTTCCCCACCTCCAAAAGCTCCTAACAAGATGAAAGTGTCTAATTCCCATCGTTCTAATCTTCTTAGTTTCAATTCAACAGGTGGAAAGAGCATAAATTGTGATACTAAATGGGTAGCTAAGTCATTAGTACTTAAGATCACTAGTAAGCATGTTGAGGAAAAGAAGAAGAGGAGGAGGATAAAAAGTCATAATAGGAAGAAGAGAGTTCCTATTGATCTAAACAATTCATCTTTGAAAAACAATGTTAATAATACCAAGGCAATGCCTTGTGGGTCTGTAAACAATTTTAATTCTCGTGCTTGTGTGAATGATTTGAATGATGATAGACATGTTACCTTGAATTCCCGTGTGAATGTTCATACTTTTTTTTATCCTTATAGTCTTGTTGATAATGTGCTTGTTAATGCTTATGTTGATTCTAAAGCATGTTTGTATGCATTTCCTAAGTTATATACCCTGCCTGTGTTAACTAACCACAAAGTACCCGTCTTCAAGTGGGTACCTAAAGTCAGTTAAATTCTTTTGATTGCAGGAAATAACCATCTGTGTTTGGATACTCGATTTCGGGTGCTCAAAACACATGACTGGCAATAAAGCATCGCTCAAGAACTTTATCGAACGATTCATGGGAACTGTTCGATTTGGAAACAACAATTTTGCTCCTATCTTAGGTTATGGAGACATTGAACGCAATGGAATTGCCATCAAGAAAGTTCATTATGTTGAAGGATTATGTCATAACTTATTCAGTGTTGGACAATTCTGTGATAACAATCTTCAAGTTCTTTTTCGACAATCTCTTTGCAAAGTCCAAACTCTAGATGGAGTTGACATTCTTTGTGGCGACCGTGATGATAACCTTTTTACCGTTAATCTCAATGATAACCAACCAACCGATAATATTTTTCTCATTTCAAAGGCTACGTCAAAAAATTCTTGGTTATGGCATAGAAGGCTTTCTCATCTAAATTTTCCAACAATCAATACTTTAGTCAACAAGCATCTTGTTGAAGGCTTACCAGACTATAAGTATGAAAGTCAGCATGTCTATCCTTCTTGTGCTGTTGGGAAGATTAAGCGAGCTTCTCATAAACCTAAGAAATCTTCAAATTCGTTAGCACCGCTTCATTTGCTTCACATGGATCTTTGTGGGCCGATGAAAGTACAAAGCCGAAATGGGAAGAAATACATCTTGGTTATTGTCGATGATTATTCAAGATATACTTGGGTCAAGTTTCTTGCATCCAAAGATGAAACAACTCAGATTTTGATTGATTTCATCACTTCTACTCAAGTAAATCTTCAACTACCAGTTCGTTACATCCGTTCGGATAACGGTACTGAGTTCAAGAATGCCGTTTTTGATGAGTTTTGTAAATCCAAGGGCATTACTCACCAATTCTCTGCGGTTTGTACTCCACAACAAAATGGTGTCGTTGAAAGGAGAAATCGAACGCTAGTGGAAGCAGCAAGGACAATGCTTGCTTATTCCAAGTTACCATCAAATATGTGGGCTGAAGTTGTTGACACTGCTTGTCACACTCAGAATCGATCCATTGTTAATCAGCGTTTCGAGAAGACTCCTTATGAGGTTGTTAACAAACGCAAACCCAATATCAACTATTTTCATATCTTTGGGTGTGTTTGTTATACTTTGAATGATCGGGAGAACCTTGGAAAATTCGAGAAGAAAGGTGATGAAGGTTACTTTGTTGGTTATTCCAAGACATCAATTGCCTACCGAATCTACAATCACCGAACAAATACAATTCAAGAAACAATGAATGTTTGGTTTGATGAGATGTCAGGCATGATCTTTGAACAAGAAAGTTTGCTACCAACAAGTAATGATGCAAGTGCTTCAAGTACTTCTACAAGGACTTCTACTTTAGCATCTAGATTCAAGAAGTTTCCAACTCCAACAAGCGATGAATTAGATATTCTTTTTGAAGAATTCTACAATTCCAAACCGATTCATGATGAAGAACCTCGAGTCATTGTTGAACCAATTCAGACAAATAATCCAGTTCCTGACAATCATCATCAAGTTCTTCTAAGCAAGGTGCTACATCTTCTAGTAGTAGTTCTTCATCCTCTTCTAATGATTCTTCTTCACCACCCTCTCCTGATAATTCTTTTCAAGTGAATGTTCAAGAACAACCTACCCAATTCACTCAGACAAAAAATCCGATAAACACTCCAAATGTGTATGTGCCACTTGACTATGATCATCCATCCTATGAGGAAGCAGTTCTACCAATCTATGATTCCATCTCTCAACTAAACTCAAGTTTTAATGATGATGATGTTGATATTCATCAACAAGATTCTCTTCCTCATGATCGCAAATGGTCACGTATGCTGAAAGATCATCCTACTGATCAAATTATTGGAGATCCATAAGCTGGTGTAACTACTCGTACTTCAGTAAACGAGTGTCTTGTTGCACTTTCTCTCAGTAACATCGAACCCAAAACTGTCTCTGAAGCTCTTCGTGATCCAGAGTGGGTTAAGGCTATGCAAGAAGAACTCGCACAGTTTGAAAGACTAAAAGTATGGAGATTAGTTCCAAATCCGAGAAAAGATGATCCAATTGGAACCAAGTGGATTTTCAAGAAAAAAAAGGATGAGAATGGAGTGGTAGTAAGGAACAAAGCTCGACTTGTTGCAAAGGGTTATTGCTAACAATCTGGTGTTGACTTCGACGAAACTTTTTCTCCAGTTGCAAGAATGGAGGCCATTCGGATTTTCTTTGCTTATGCCGCATTCCAAAACTTCACTGTGTTTCAAATGGATGTGAAGACAGTTTTCTTGAATGGTGACCTCAAAGAAAAGTTTACGTTGAACAACCAGAAGGTTTTGTTGATTCAAAAAGGCCAAACTATGTCTACAGGTTAGACAAGGCTCTCTACGGTCTTAAGCAAGCACCCCGTGCATGGTACGACTTCATTTAATCACGTTGTGTCTAGAGCTATCTTGATTGATCATTAATTTGATTCTTATTCATTTCCTTAAGACACATTCGAGTCATATCTTTGTGATATTATTGCTTATCTTTGTGATATAGACGGAACATTTGTAGTGATATCTTTTGATATTCCACGATGATCAAATGGAAATCCTACCAATGCTAACATCATTTCCAACGTTGAACGTAGCTCTCATAATTACATTTATGTGATTATTGAGTTAACAAGAAGTCTAACAGTGACCTCGGATTTTACCTAGAAGTCTTTAAGGATAATAGATTGTGGTTATCGAACGCTTCGGCTGTACTAACCATGATTTATATTCTTTGGAGCAATCTAGTGGTTGAAAAGCCACAGACCGAACTATGTTAGAACATTGCTTTGTGCATGTCTCAATGATACATAGGAAATCCGAAAAATGTTATACATTTCTATCGGTCATTTCATTAATCTTTTTGATTTTTGAACATGTTAACGGATCATTCTTATCCGGTTTCATTTCTCATCTCACAAACACAAAAACCACCAACACATACTATAACGTTTGTATCAACAACTTCAACCTTACATTTTAGTTACCCTTAGGATTCTTTAGGTTGGGCTAATGGTTTGGGTTGATGCGTTGATGGTTGATATTTCTCAATGTGAATCTAGTTTTGGATTGTGATATTTCTTTTAGCATTTTATCAATCAATGTTTGCATAATGACATTGGTTTCCAACTTTGTCATTATGAGGGGGAGAAAAAGATTATGATTGATTATTGAAAGTAATAAGAATAACTTGAAGTTATGGAGTTAATATGTGAAAAGGTGTTTGATTTTGTATAAAAATTAAAATTACACAAAATCGTTACACAAAATCGAGCTATGGATCGTTCAAGTTAATGTGTCATAGATTTTCAAAACATTTCAGTCAATTGAGCTCAAATGTTCACTAGATTTTAGTTGATTGAGTTCTTGATTTTGAAAAAGAGGAAATCTAAATTGATTCCAAGGATAAGATTGAGACCGAAGATGAAAGGATATCTCTCAAGATGGAACAAATGTTCAAAGATGCTCCAACAAGGTTTATTCTCATGTATTGAGGGGGAGCATGATTACTTCATAAGAGACTTAAACTCCAATGCATATATCAAGGGGGAGAGTACAAGTTCATGACACTTCATTTCAAGAAGTTGAATTTCACTCAAGAATTGAAGATTGAAGAATCAAAGACAAGTTCATACATTCCGCACCTCAAAAGACAACTCTGATTCATGATTCAACAATCTTCAAAGATTCAAGACACACACACACATTTTATTCTCTGTTCAAAAGGAACATTGAGAATCAACTCATGATTTAACTTCAAGAAGTCCAATACCAAGAATGAAACAAGTTCTCCAAAGACAATGAGAAAGCTTTGAAGACTTGATTCATCACACCAATTGTCTGCTCCACCGGGCTCATCAAATTCATTCCTACAAGACAACATAACACGTACTTCATTTATTACAATATATCACTAAGGGGGAGAATGTTAGAAATTCAAAAATAGTGATAAATTGTAATTTAAATTAGTGGACTTACTTGTAGTTAGGTCATAGGTGTATGATTATTAAGGTTAAGGGGCTAATTGTGATAATTAGCATATTTGTGTATTTAGGTATAAATACCCTCATACCTTAGATAATCATAACCTTTTCCCATTCCATTTACACATTGAATCAAATCAGACTTTCAACACACACACTTTCTCTCTCAACTCACACACTTACACCACGAACACACACACTACACACACTACACCAATCCACCATTGTTAAGCTCGAATTCAGGCGAGAAATCGTGTTATCACAGTAACAGGGGTCCATGTATCCCTTTTTCGCGATTTCTGGCACTTTGTTTCAAATTAATTCTGGGCAGAGACGAATATAAAAACACTCAGTCTCTTTACTCTGTGCCAGAATTACTGAGGAATCTGGACAACCTTGTGTCCACAACTAATGAGGTCTAGATTCCATCCCGAATGTTGCTGGCATTCTCTAAAACTGGCGTACCATTACTAGGTGGCTCAGAAAGACAACTGGGCGGGCCTCAAAATAATGAGGGACCCACCAGTTCGTCTGCTGGTATTGTGACAGTTGCCGAACTTGGGCAACAATCTATCCCCACCAGCTCCAGCGTGTCAGTCCAACCATTCGCCCACCCTGGAGACCTCCCAATAGGTATCCAGGCTGTTCCAAAGGCAAAAAGGTCTAACAAACGTCGTAGGAACAAGTCAGAACTTGCCACTGACACTAACCCCCCAACTAGCCTTCAGGTACTTCCCAACAAGTACCTGGAGAAAGTCAAATGGATACACAACAAACAACCACCCACGAAACTTCTTTAGGAGTGGGTGGTAAAGATAATATTGGGTCAGCCCAACCTAGAATAGAATCCGTGTCAGCACAAATCTTGCAGAGACAAACTTCTAACACTCTTAATGCACGAACTGATTAAGTCTTCACCCAGTCACAGCTGGAGATCGAGGTTCCAGACTCTTCGGCCCATGATACTACGACTGAGGAAAGAGCAGTTGTAGTTGAGGCACAAGTGACCTCTTTTTAGGAAGAAATTCCGACAACTGGTGAAACCATTGAGGCAACTCAAACTGGTCACCTGGAGACTGAACAACTTGTTTAGCCACCCCAACATTTATGGATCTAGGTATAAATGAGGGTGAGTTTCAGCTTGAGTCTTCGGACTCATCTGAGACAGAATCTGATCAGGAAATGGTTGATGCATCTGTACATGATCAGCTCCCTTCCTTTTCTGATCAGCCCCTAGTTCAACAAGTTTCAGTTTCACCACTTGACTTCTCCGCCTTACATGAAATTCCACAATTCGCCTCTCGCCAATTACTATCATTTATGAATGTGCCTAGAAATAGACACATTCTAACCCCACCGTCGCCGCCGTTCACACCTGAGCATTCTCAGCATGAACGTCAACTTGAATCTCTTCCCCTTCTTTCTTCAACAACTCCTCTTATCTCAACTGTTGCTACTACAACTAGAGAACCAACACTTGTACTACCTTCTCCAGTTGTACTCGTAGCCTTTTGAATGCTCCAGTGACATCTTCCCCTCCGTCACTGGATAGCCAGTTTGTGTCTTTTCAAGCCGATATCTCAAACCTTTTGACAAGGGTGGAGGATATTCAAAAGACACTGGATAAGAATACGAAGTCCATCTCCAAGCACCACATGGACCAGATGATAAATGTAAAGGTGGTTGACTTAGGAATTAATAAGTTCTCAGCAAATGAGGACTTGGTATTTGGCAAGCTCAATGAGTTGGTGAATTCCTCTAATCAACTGGCAACATCTTTAAGGGAGGCGTTTGCACTTACTCAAACTGGCGTCACATCTTCAATCACAAACCTGCTGAATACAACTGTCAGATCTTCAGAGGTGGATTTAGAGGAGCTTGAAAGACAGGTGAAGTTGTTGTTTGAAAAACCTGTTCTTGATGTGACTGAGCTTGGAAACTAATTGGCCTCTTCAGTTGGTCAAATGATAGAAGATACTTTGGCTGCCAGAGAACAACAATTTTTAGAAAGGGTGATATCTGAGATCACTAAGACTGCAACGCCCCAGGTTGATCTCACTCCTATTACATCTGAGGTCAATCGGTTGAGGTGCAGTCTAGACACTCTGGCCAGCAAGGTATCTGAACATTCAACTGCAATAAACAATCTGACAACTGAAGCTGGCAAAGACAAGAATGAGGCTTTGAAGACTATTTTGAAGGAAGTGGTTCAAGAGATGGTTCCCTCAGGTCTCTCCACTCTCTTAACTGAAATCCAGACTAGTCAGGTGAAAACTTTTGAAAATGTAATGACTCAGTCTAGGGAATTGAATCATATTTGGAGAACCTTGAGGTTGGTTTGTGGGACTTTCAAGCAGTGTAAGGATATGCAATCGTGGCAGCCTCTAGCAAATTTACCTTCAAGTCATCAAGATTTTGAAAATGTTTGGTTGGGACTAGATGTTGCCAATGGGGAAAGGTCTGTGCATACCTCTACTACTGCTGTTGAAATTCCCAAGTCCACTAGGAAAGAGTTGGTTGTTGCTGGGGCTAGTACTGATGCTAGTCAGGTTGTGGTTGCCGCCAGTACTGAAGCTGGTGGCCATGTTATTGAACAGTTTGAGGATTTAGGTGATAGGGGGAATGTTGATAAGGGAAAGGCAATGGCTACTGATGAACCATCTGATAAGCTGGCCACTGATACTGATATGCCTATATTGGAAGCTGGCAATGTTGACCAACTGCCTCCAGTTACTGAAAGCGAAAGTCAGAAATGAAACAAATGAAAGTCAATCAGTTTGAATCAAGGAAAACTCTTCCACCTACTCTTATTGATGCAACTAACGCGCAACTCCTTGGCTTGCAACTATTGGAGTACAAGAAAATAAAAGAAGATCCAAGGATTGTCAATGCCGTGAAGGAAATGCTAGAAGTAGAGCTGGACAAACACTATCAAGACGATGAAGCTGGTCTTGATGCCAAGTGTTTGAATGTGTCAGTGGGGAAGGCGAAAGAGATAAGGTCAGATGGATTCTCAAATGTATTGAACAAGTGAAGAAAGTGGTCAAACAAGTATTAAATCCACCCAAGTCTAAAGGTAAGAAACAAAAAGCCTTTCCTAGAGATGCAAATTTGAGGACTTGGGTAGAACCATCTGAACCAACAAATGAAGACATTTGAGCAGCTACTCATAAACTGAGCACGAGCTAGATTAAATTGACCAATGAATCTGAGGCTCGCACCTATTTGTCAGCTGTACTGCGTCGAAGGCACAATAAAGGCAAGATCCAAGATGTGCAAGTGTCGATCAAACCTGGTGCCAAATGCTTTGTGATTAAGGTTCAATACTTTGGAGGGCCAACAAGAACAACTGAGAATCCTGATGTCCATCAGTACGGCCATTCAGAGCATGAGGAAATGCTGAACTTGTTGGAGAAAAGTCAACACAAGAACAAGGCAGAAAAAGGCTGGGAGTATGTATTGCAAAACCTGATCAAGTTCAAAGAAAATATTGAAGAAAGATTGGCCTTCGATCTGGAAGACAAATAACCAATTTCATCTGTTGCCAAGAGAAGGAAAACTGACGAAGGGCCATCTGTATAAGTTTTCCTTCTATCTATCTGCTTGTAATTTTATTTACTTTCTTGTAACTTCATTGTAAAATTATGTATATAATAGTTGCCAGATTGTAACCCACAAGTTAGATAGCTGCTAAGATCTACAAACAATTAAAATTGAACCCGAGGCATTTGATGATCTATAAAAATACCTTGGAAAATTAATAGGTTTTATCAAACACAAGTATTTCAAACTTAAACTTGTATAGAAACAAGTTTGAAAATACTTGGCAATATTTCAGGACAATTAGGGGAAATTTGTTAGGTCTAGTTTTGCTAAAACATGGATCTCTCCAGTTGCATCTGGAAAGCATGAAGAATTGTCCGAAATATTTGATGTCCAGTTACAATGTACAGTTTATGCAACTGACGACTTCCTCAAGTTGAGATCTGAAGACCATATCTGAAGACCTTCCAGTTGAAGTCGAAGATAACAAGTGGAAGAAAGAGAATGGCAATGGCAGCAAAACCCCAGTTGACATTCTACCAGATTAATAACAAGTGGAGATCCTCCAGTGTAAATGCCTTTACAAAGCTTTACACTGATTACGAGGACCTTTTACAGTACATCCTTTAACCTGGATAATAATCTTGTCTGTAGATAAAAGTGCAAAGATATAGAGTGGCTGAATAAAGTAACCTTTTGTCTTACTTTATTTAGCACACACACAAAGAATTATTTACTAATACTTTTGTGTGCTGTCAACCATATTTGTACGTCGAAGTTGAGATCCCAATGCTCAACGTTCGACTATAAATAGAGGTCCTTGCATAAGCATTTTAACAACTTTGCAAACACATACATTCTGCAATATTGTTCGTGAACTTGTGCAATATTCTCTCAATCGCAAAAAGGAACATTTCACAACTCTAAGTGTTTCGATTGTTAAGAGAATTTCCAATAATAGATCAATTGTATTTGATAGGTTGTTAGGATATTTACATTCGTGTATTATCTTGGTTCTGCAACAACCTTGTATTTTATTTAACATTAATAAATAAAATACACTTGAAAAATTACATATTGTCTCACCAATTTACTTTACTTGTACTTTACGTTATTGCATTGTATTTACTTATTTGACTAGCCACCTTAATAAGTATACCTCCAGTTAACCTGGTACACTGTTCACTCTAAACTGGTCACGTCCAGATTAAGTGAAAGTGTTGCAAAGTACACTCACCATTGACATAGAGGTGTCTTCAGCACTCATCTATTCGTAGTTAGGACTTACACGTCAAACGATTTACGGTTTATGAGGTAAAACATTCCGAATGATTTGGATGAATTTCGATATTTAATTGAAGAGAGAGAAAAAGAGAAAGAATGTGTGGTCCAGCATTGTTCTTGAGTTTTTTTCTTTTATAAGTTCTCAAACTAATCTACCCTTGGTACTAAAACTTGAATGTCAATCCTCATTGCAAAGTGTCATTGAAGCCTTCTTGGATGTCGGGTGGTGGTACGTATGGAAGGAGCGAAATAATTCCAACCATAAAGACATTCGTGCAAACCCCGACAATACTTTTAATTCGATCATTTCCCTATCCTTGTTTTGGATATCAAATCGCGACAGGAAACATGAGTGGATAGTGAACCCTTTGTCCAGGGGATGATTATATGTGTTTGTCTTTGCGGTTGGAGCTCCTCGCGTAGCTTTATTTGGTAGCCACACTCTCATTGTGACATGCTTTCTAGTCATTTGGTTGTTCAAGCTCCCTTAGTTATATTTGATTTTATGCGTCTTTTGCTCCTTGGCTTCTGGTATAGCTTGTGATTTAATAGTGTTGTCGCGTCCTCGAGGCATGGTTAAGATTACATCAAAAACAATCACGAAGTGAAAAGCGGTGGTTCGGCCAGTTTTTCTCGTGTCTCATTTGTAATTACGAGTTTTTTCACTTCTTTTGTAATCCTTGCGGTCAATGTCACAGGTTGAGTCTGGTATTAGTTGTGTTGGTTCTATTCTAGATTGTAACTATACTTGTAACTTTTGGTAATTAGTGATTTGCTAATTACCACATATCAATATAAAGTTATGTTTACTGTTGTAACACCCCAACTAAGGCGGAACGATGAGATGTACAGAAAGTCGAGTATTCAAAACAAAGGATTATAAATAACATTCACCATAGATTTATTTGATAAAAGAATTTACAAATGTACAAGCATGTGAACCAATTTCCAAGTACAAATGCGTCCACCGTACTTGAATATTAAGTTCACGAAACAAATAACAAGCACATGAAGTAGTATACTACAATGATCAAGGCGGATTCCATTGCCCATCACAAGGTTTGATCTTTGACTCCAAAGTGCAATGCAAATAATCATTAAGCATATAAATCCTCAAAGCTTAAGCTTATTTCCTGAAAAGCATGAAGAAAAAGTGTCAACTACGAAAACGTAGTTGGTGAGTGCATAGGTTTTTAAGTAAATCTCGATGCCTAACCATTTTCAACACTTAGAAAACATGTTATTAGATATTATTATACCCAAACCATATGTCCGGCAGAATTCTCATCTCCAAATATCAAGTTTTCCAAATACCATAATGTCATTTCAAGACTTAAAAAAATCCATGGTAACTTACAAAGTTCTCATTTGTCAAATCATCACGAGAGAAAAAGTATATATATCGATTAATCACATATCATACCAAAATCATTCAGTTATCAATATTTCAATGTCACAAATTTCAACAACTTTCAAAATTCCATATAGGGTCCAATACCCAAACCGTATGTTCAAAACATAATATCCATCCATGAATAACATAAATTTCCCATTTAGCCAAAGGCATAATTTGATGAGTAAATGCTTGAGCCACTACTAAGACCCTTTCACGTCCAAATAATGATAATAATAACTTACCCCGATAGATTATGGAGCATGTGCAATAATTAATAATAAAGGAGTCATGCCATGGAGACGACTAAATAATAAAGTAGATTAGAGCACCCAACGACCGACACCGTTGAAGGCGGCCACGTAGGCGGCCAAACAACCTGTCTCCGCTGATGTGAGTGAGGGGACGAATCCTAGTTGCGCAACTCTCTAACTACAGGCCTCAATGAGTTAAAAGTAGTGTAGCGGGGACTAGACTTTGACAGTACTCAAGCTCATCATATAACATAGATCACATTGAACATACAACATATATTCCTTATCATAAACATCCATTCAAAATATCATTTCACAAAAGAATACATATTTATTTATCATGCTTTTCACCTCGAAAGTAAAACATATAAAAGAGTTTGAAAGGGGGCTATGACTCACCTTGATATGCCGCATATTATATTCACTTATCCAAAATGGGTACTTCCCATCGATAGCTTTCTTGACCATATATCCATTCTGTTCCTCCATCATATTTCAAGCCAAGACTATCCCTACGATAGGACTAATATACGTAAGTTGCTATCTTAAGCCATCACCTAGAAATGCCATTTTCATTATGTTTCTATCAATTGTGGGATCCAAGTATATTGGTAACACTCGCATCGTTTTGGTTGTAGAGATTGATGGTGTAAAAGGTTACTTTCATTACATGCGTAGTAATAAGTTGTTAGATTTTTGGCAACTTGGCTTCATTTGTGGTTTCACTTGATATATTAGGTTATCATATAGAAATGCCATATTAAGTTATGTTATCCTTATTCATCATTTGTTGTGTAACCGATTTTAGCGCGAATTAGCATTTGTGATATCAATATATAGCTTGGTTAACATAATTACTTATGCCTATCTCACTCAATTATCTTTGTTTTATTTTGATTACACTTATCTCATGAAATTCGTTTAAGTATTATGGGCCATTATCATTTGGGCCAAAATGTGGTGGGTTTTTAAGTGACTTGGGCTTAACCTTATTTGGGTTATGTGCTTAATGGGTTATATTGGTTATTGGACTTTATGGTTTGTTGGGCCAAGTGGGCCTAAAGATTTATGGTTGTATGGGTTTAGTATTTGGGCCGGGTTAGCCCATTATGGTCTTTACTGCACCTTTTAGCCCATTATACAAATGGTTAGTTTCCTTTCAAATTTTCTGTTTTTAATTCAGATTTTTATGAAATGTTGGCTACTATTTTGGGGTCAAGACGAATTATTTGGACCTTCATGATTTTTACACAGTGACTTATATGTATCTAGTATTTTTGTGAATTTTAGATGATATTTGGTGTCCTTAAAAATTATCCAAACACAAACTATCCCGAATGGGCACTGTTTGTGACATCAGAAGTTTTATAAAAGTTCTTGATGTTCTGATTGTTAGAAAAATACCATGATTTTATTTTAATTTTAAGACACATTAATATTAATTTCCACCAAGTATGACCTCCTGGAATCTTATGGATTAGGAGATAAAAATTGTTAAAGTTTATAAAATATTCAGACAAAATTACAGTTTGACTAGTTTCAGTAGAAAAATCATATCTTTCGTTTGTTTCAGTATTTTTGAGTAATTCCAGTTGGTGGTTATTCTTAACTCGTTCCACTACAACTTTTATTTTGAAAGTTTTGCTTGAAAAATCCCTCACATGCCCAGTTTTCCCGTTCAAAGACAGAAGATGGATTCTGTCAGCTTACTTTGTTTGCCCAATGCATGCCTTTAGTTTATGGCTTCACGCAATACTTATTTTGGCAAACCCAATACATTTTATTCATCCTAATTCATCTCTTAATCTTTCATTAGTGTTTCCTCCAGATTTTATTTCATATTTTATGGAAAAATCATGTGATGAAAGTGATGAATTTATATTTGTATTCTTGTGATTTCGGTTAGTGATTTTGGACATAGTTTTGGTTGAATTCTTATAAAATCCTTATTTCTTGTACTAACTTCATAAATCCCAGATTATTAACATGTATTTTAACATCAAAATATATATGAAATCATCAATTAAAGATCCATCTCAAATCCCAAATCAAAAACAACTTAAACTAGTGCAAATCTAAGCATGCATGTAATCATCTCATCATTTTAACAACAAATCTTTATCCATCTTCAAATCAACAACATAAAAGATACTTTTTAATCAAAAAGTCCAGGAAGTTCTTCATCAAAATATATAAAAATGCTTCAATCTTTCAAAGAAAAAGTCACTTTAAAAGTTATTAATCTATAACAACACTTTTGGGTCTTAAACTGGTTGAATCCTTCAATCTTTTTCCTTGATTTCGACATGCATGAGCATGAGGAAGAAGATTCTATCAACTTGCCCTCATCAAGTGTGTATTTTAAAGAAAACAAAAAGAAAATATAAACTTTTGATAAAGATCTTTGAATACAAATAAAAACAAGATTAATCTAGTAAAAAGGACGAAGATTTATACCATATTGGATTCGGTTTTGGAGATGATTTTTGGCAGAAATTTCGTGGCTTTCTAGGCTCCATATAACCTTTAATCCAAGCTTCAAATAACCCTTTACCCTTACTTGAATCAACCCTTGTTTAAGCCTTTCAATAACCCTTTTTATTATTAAAGATTAATATGATTTTTTCCTTGCCTTTTTGTTGATTATTTGAGCCGAAATGGAGAGGAAGAAGAGAGGAGAAAGTGCAAAAAATCTAAGAGAAAAAGAGAGAGAAAAGGTGGGAGATTCAGAGAAAAGAGGGAGAGAAAATGTGTGTTGTGTGTTTGTAAGAAATGAAATGAAAAGTGAAATGTGTGTGTGTGTGTGTGTGTATGTGTTGCCGTGAGAGAGAGAGAGGGGGAAAGAATGGGTTGGGAGCTTGCTAATAGGTGGGTTGAAGTGGTGGAGACTCATGGATTGGCTAGGTGAAGTTGTGAGTGGTGTGTAGTTTGAATTTGATGTGTATGGAGTCCAACAAATGTTTAGGTTCATGATATATATATACATGAGTGTAAGTATATGTGGTGTATATTTATGTATGAGTGTAAGAATAAGTAGGTTAGTTGTATGTTGATTGGTGGATTTTATAAGAGTTTATATTTAAAATAAGTTTAATTTGTATGCATATCTTTTAATTGGAAGACTTACTCAAATGTTGCAATATATTTATGTACTTATTATTATTCAAGCTTGCTACTATGTACATAATAGTTTATAAATCTATTTTCAAGATGGTCATTATATTTTTGTGTTCAAATGTACTTTAATTAGCTTTGTGTTTGAATTGTTGGACATTTATAGAGATTTTTGGTTGTTATCACAACTTATGAGTCTTGTACAATTATTTATGTAACTCAACTTCTCGAAATAAATTTTTTGGTTGATTGACATTTCACCAAGTTTGATTAGAACTAATTTATAACTTGAGATCGTATTGAATGATTATAGTTATTGTTTATGGCATTTCTAAGGCATTTCACCGTACTATAGGGCAATTATCACTTATGCTTTGAATGTCTAAAAGGTCAATTCTCTTAATAAACCTCTAGGGATTAAGACCTAGATAAGTCCAAGTAAATAATCCTAATCGAAATTTGAGGGTTGTTACAACTGTTAAATTTTTTTTATTGTGGTGTATATCTTTTCCTTCTTTTTTCTATCCATAAACTATCTTCCAATTCTAATTTCTCTTTTCTCGTGTTGGAAAAATTGGTCATCTAACAATAAACTAAAACAAAATTGTAGCATCATTTAATTGACACATGACATAATATTAAAACGAAAAGTGTCCTTTTAGTCATATCTATTAAAATATATGTTTAATTAACTCCTTATTTTAATCCAATCTAATTGTATTTAAAGTTGGATTTTTATGAATTGATAAATTTATTATTACTTTGCATTCAGAATAGGATAGCTTACTATCTACCAATAAGTTAAAACATAATTGACATATTCTTGATACAACACGTTGGCGTAATCCTTGATCGATACGTGTCTTTTTAATTTATTAATTGTAATAAGTTATTAACATTAAGACTTCAAAAATTGAGTTTACAGTCCAAAATCATAAGGCTATTTGCCAATATGCTTACAAGTTTCGATTTTGATGTAGTTCTAAAAAATTAAGGTAAATCTAAAATTCTAACTAAACATATATTATATTTTTGATTACTTTTGTGAAGTCCCTCACTCAATGGTTTAACCCACAAGTGTAGAATAACAAGGTCAAGTATGCACTAGATTGGACTAGTATTGCTTTGAATATAAATGCAAGTATATAAATAAAGCAATAAAGACTTAAGCAATAAATAAGTAAACAAGTATGTAAATGGTGGAACACAAATGTAATTTTCAAGTGTATTTTATTTATTGATGTTAAATAAAATACAAGATTGTTGCGGAACCAAGATATTACAAATAATGTAAATATCCTAACAATCTATGAATTACAAGTGATCTATTCTTGCCAAATAAACTTAAGATCGAAACACTTGTAATAAGGTTTCATGCATTTAAGGAATATAATATTTATTCCTTCAAAGCATTTAGTTCTTTTTGCGGTACAAATAAGGTTTCATGCATTTAAGGAATATAATATTTATTCCTTCAAAGCATTGGTTAAAGTACATGAATAAAGTCAATATGATGTGACTTGTAATACTTTAACCAACCACCTTTACATGTGTGTAAGAACTTTTAATAATGGACAAAAGGATTGTCTGGATAAAAGCGTGCAAAGGCAAATAAGTCAATTCCTCGTAATCAGTGTTCAGACTTGTAAGGTCTAGAACACTGACAAGGACTCCAGTCAGGAGATCTGGTAAGTCTGCCAGTGGGCTCCGCCATTTGTCAGACTTCTTTCTTTAGACTTCAGTGAGAACGTTCTTCAGTGGGATGATCTTGACTGGAGTGAAGTCCAACGAACCAATCTGGTAGAATCCACTTTCCTGTACAAGTAAATAGTTCACTGGCCTTCTCATAATTTCTAGACAAATCTTCAAAGGGCTCCGGTCTTCTCGTCTATAGCGAGTCCAGTAAATCTGGACCTAACAAATTCCCTCTATTTGTTTAGAAATTATGCAAAGATTTTCAAGCTTCTATCTATACAAGTTTGTGCTTGAAAAATCCTTGAATTTTGATTAAGTCTATATTTGAGTTACTGGAAAACACTTTATAGATCATCAATGTTTTCAGTTTATACAATTTAATTTTGCTAGACTTAATCTGATCAAGTACTTGTGAAAAATAAAGCTTGCAACTAATATATACGGATATCAACTGGTAAAAAGTTACAACTTTACGTAAATACAAGAACAAGTAAATGATAAAGAGTTATGCCCTTCTCTTTTCAGCATGTCCTGAAGCTTTTTCAGTGGCCTTTCTCTTTGCAGCAGGTGAAGAGGGAGATGAGTCTGGTGCACGCATTCCTAATGATTCCTCCATATTCTTCTTATTCTTCCAGATTTTCTCAAACCTCTTTAGGAAGGCTTTCACATCTTTAGATACATCAGTCTTGCCTTTGTAAGTTAGAGAAATTTCTCTAAGTTCAGTTACACCGAAGGTTTTAACTGATGTACTTTTTTTTTCATCCTGGAAGCCACCTTACCTAGTCAACTTCACATAAAATTTAGACATTGCTTCATGATTTTCAGCAAATCTAATCTCAGCACCTATGATCCTTCTGGAGTCGACCCTGTACATCATCATTTCATTGTACCTGGCCTTTTGTTTGGCAATAGTGATCATATCTTTAGTTTTCCTGGTCACTCTCCTCTGCTCAGCAGCTTCTTGTATTTTTGTCTTGTTTATTCTTTCAAAGATGTTGAAGGGAATGAAGGTGCTAAGATCTGCATCTCTGGCAACTTTTGTTTGTTTGGCTGGAACCTTGGGCAATCCTTTGATTTTTCTTCTATATTCATTTTCCAAGACAACAACATTTTTCCTTACTTGTCTCTGGAGTTGCACCAACTCATCTTTTCTCTGGGCAATTAGATCCAATACACTCACCCCATATATTTCTGAATCATAAACTTGTTCTTCTTGAGCGTACATAGATCGAACATGAATATCATCCAAGGCTTCCAGACATTTATGACCTTCATCTTTTTATACACATCAACATGAATGCCTAACCTGCCAGCATTGTACAAATCCAGAGTCCCATGTCTAGACATCTCCATCTTGTGAGTAATTAAGTCATCCTTTAATTTTTTCTTAGAAATTTCAATCATGATGGACTCTTGCTCCAGTCTCTTTGCCTTGGCTTCATCAGCAGAGGCGAATTCCTCAACCTCTTCAATTTCTCCTCCAGACACCACATGTTTTCTTCTGACTCTTTTTAGTATGGTTGGGATGTTTGGGAATTCTTCAAATTGTGGCTCACTGGCATCAGCACCAGTAGCCTCTTCTTTCTCTGAACCATTGATTCATAACCACCAACTTCTTGTGCACTAGCATCAATACCAGTCTTTTTCTTTTAGGTCAGCGTCTTCCATACTTCCAATTTTCTTGTAAGATCTTCCACCTTGGAAAGTTCATCAGGCGAAGACTGGTGGTCGTTCCAGATCTGTTCAAGCATGATACGATCATTGGACCCAAAGTTTCTTCCTGTAATTGGGGATGTGAGATTAACAAGTGTTTTTAGTTCAGTTACTTCCTTCTTAACAATCTGCACATCGGAAGATAAGTGTCTTGGCAGTTGATTATCAATGATTTTGACCACCAGACTCTCCTTCAATCCCTGGACTGCCACTTTGATATTTCCAGAATTTTTATTTGTGGCCAGAACTAGTTCGTCCATCTTCTCAAAAACCAACTTCATATTACCAGCAAAAATGGTCATTTCTAACTTCATATTATTTGAAATTAAGGATTTAAAGTCAGAAACAACCTAAGAAGATGACTGGAGGGATCTTTCCAGATCCGCCACCTTAATTAAAAGACCTTGGACCTCGGCTAAAGATGAAGTGGAAAGATCACCCGAAGGAATAACAATTCTGGTGATTGAAGAGACTGGCACTTCTACCCTTGTAGTATTTTCAATTGTGTGAAGGGTGGCCATATCATCTTTAGGTTCAGTGGATTGAAATTGTGAAACTAAAGGATTTGTTGTTGAAATGGTTGAAGTGTTTTGTGGTGGTGTAAACAAGGATTCTGGTGGTGATATTGTTGATGATTCTGGTGGTGAAGTTGTTGTGGTTGTTTATGGAGGAGGTGATGGTGGTGGTGGCATATCTGACAAAATGGATTGGGTAACTGACTCAATTTTATTTTCCACGTCATCACCCAAAAAATTCATATCTACATCAAAATTATTATTATCAGACATTGGGGATTCTACCATATCCCAATCTGGGCCAGCCCCAATTGTCTGATCATCCATCTGCAGTAATTCCACATCTCTGTTTAAATCAATCTGAGCCTCCTGCTTTAGATTTCCTTCCTCAACATTCCCTGGCTCGACCCTTTGCAAAAACTAGAGGTGAGGCTCCAGTCATCCCAGCCTGTGCTAGAGATATATCAAAAGTATGGCTATGTTCAAGAGTTTGTGCTGACACGGACTCTAATAAGAGTTGGGATGACTCTCTTTCTTCACCACTTCCTCCTACCAGAATTGTGGAAATGGTTGCTTGCAAGTCTCCCAAATTGACATCTCCAGACTCTTGTTGGGAGGGTTTTGGATGGCTAGATTCAGTACTATGAGATGTGACCAAAACTCCATCTCTCCTAAGCTGACGAGTTTTATTTCTTGGTCTGGTGGGATGGTTAGGAGGAACAATATCAACATTATGCTGAGGGTCATGAGCCACCTAGGTAATGGGTGGGACCATTACAGCTTGGAGGACTTCAATGGGTCCCTCATTATTTTAAGGCCCGCCTGCAGCCTCTTCCAACTCATCTGGTGATGATGCATTGGTTTTTTGTACTCTAAATTGATAGATCATTACTGATGGAATATCTACCTCATCAGATTTTGAAGATAATTGGTTACGGTCCCTCAAATATTCACACATAGAAAAGTGATTTGTATTCACATCATATTAATCACCAGGAACCTCTTAAAAATAATGGAAAGAAAACGAATAAATGGTATAAAGGATTTTCTTCCTTTACCTTTCAAACTCTCAACAAGATCATCAAAGAAGATCTGAGCAAAGTCCACCATGTATCCATACCATAAGCAGTATGCAATCTGGAGCTGTGTTTGATTTATCTGATCTAAGCCTCCAGAACTGCTACCAAAACATTCAACCAAGTAGGTGAAGAAATATCTCCATGAGTCTGTCAGGTTGCTCATGTAGACTATACCCTTTCTAAGCAATTGTCTCTGCTCATCTACCATTTCAGTATGACCCATCAATCTACATACTTCCCATGTATTAATGTCGAATGGAAGTGTGATGGCCATTTCATTTTCATGAAGATATGCCAATCTTAGGGCATCTCTGAGAGAGTCAACAGTGATAGTAAATCTCCTGGTGCCTTGTTTGAGTGTGTAATGGATAGATTCATCTTGCCTGGATTAAGAGTTAGGACACCATAGAGAGGACTACTGAGAAAAAAGGCATTCAGTCGTCCTATGAGGGAAGTGACTTGATGACTGCTTGTTAGTTTTGCCATCCAATTATTCATATTTATTCTGATGGCTTTGGCCTCAAGAGAGATGTGTTTGGCTTTCTTTACTGCGGCGACTGGTGCATATTCAGAGGCTAAGAGATTTTTAGGTGATGGTTTAGGAGCCATTTTAGTAAGAGGTATGAAGATGAAACTGAGAAAATTAGGGTTTTGATAAAGTTTTATGAAGAAAGATGGTGATGATTGGAATTGAATGAAGAAAGAAAGAAATGTAGGAATTTTGAAGATTTTGGAAGTAAATGATTTTCGAAGTAAATGTGAAAGAAAATGAAAAAGGAAGTTATATAGAGGAGAGAGAAAATGGAATTCAAAACGGTTAATTTGAAATAATTCAAAACAATTTTGATCGGTTTTGACATCCGCATTTAATGTTTCCTATCACACATAAATGTATGACGGTTGACAGCCCACAAAAACTACCAATTTGCACTTTTTATCTTCCCAAGGTAACAAAACCCACTATTTATTTTGAAAAACTCATGCCACGTAGGATAAAAGATAAATATCCATTTAAAAGGTTTGCATTACGTGGCACGCACTAATATCGAGTAAACACATGTTATATTTGACAACCATGACTTAATTCAATGCATCTGGAGGATGATTAGTCACTTCAGTAACACTGGTGGATTAGTCCAGTGAAGTATGCATTGATGGTACACTCGAAGGACACTCCAGTAAAGTACCCATATTAAACCATACTAGTAACCTCAAACACGCACATCAACTAATATAGACAAATGAGAGGGACATATTTACAAAGCGATTGAAGTCACCTCAAACATGCACTTCAACCTATCCACACATTTACAAGGTAACATAAACATTTTCCAGAAAATTTGTCCAGAGAGAAAAATAAATTAATAAATTCCCCCTGAAATTTAGACACTAAAAAAAAATGTGGTCTGAGTCTTCCCCCTGGAATGGTGATCCATAAATCTATCAGTGTAAAGATAGTATCACGAAGGCGTTCGATAGCTTTACTGGTATAGATTTACAAATGTGGAAATCAAGGAACCATGCCAGTGTCACAAAGGTGTTCATAACAAGTTTCCAGATTTAAGGGTTCAACATTCCCAACTCACCAACAAGATGTTCAAAAGTTTTTACATCTAGAGGTTCAGTAAAAATGTCAGCGAGTTGTTTGTCAGTAGGAATACAATGGATTTCTATGTCATTTTTCATAACATGTTCTTAAACAAAATGATACCTGACATCAATGTGCTTCGTCTTAGAGTGCATGACTGGATCGTTGGAGATAGCAATGACACTGGTATTATCACAAAATATTGGAATTTTCGAATATTTAATACCATAATCAAGCAACTGGTTCTTCATGTGAAGTCCCTCACTCGATGGTTTAACCCACAAGTGTAGAATACAACAAGTCAAGTAATCACTAGATAGGACTAGCATGAAACGTCAAGTAAGCACTAGATTGGACTAGTATTACGATAAATTGTACTTAAGCAATATAAAGATAAACAAGTAAAGTAAATGGTGAGACACAATGTAATTTTCAAGTGTATTTTATTTATTGATGTTATATAAAATACAAGGTTGTTGTGGAACAAGATATTACAAAGTATCTAAACAACCTATGAATTACATGTGATCTAATTTTGCTAAATAAACTTCTTGATCGAAATACTTAAAGTTGTGAAGTATAACTGTTTAGATCGAGAGTATTTGAGCAAAAGCACCAAATTGCAAAAGTATGTAATTTGGACGAGAAAGTGACTTGGTATTTATAGGCAAAAAGAATAAATATAATATTCTTTTTGCCGTACAAATATGGTTATATGCATTTAAGGAAATTACTTTAATTCCTTAAATGCATTGATTAAAGTACAAGAATAAAGTCACATGATAGTGACTTGTCTTCTAATTAACCAACCACCTTTACATGCATGTAAGGGTTTTAACAAAGGACAAATGGATTGTCCGGGTAAAGGCATGTAAAGGCATAAAGTTAATTCCTCGTAATCAGTGTTCAGACTTGTAAGGTCTAGAATACTGATAAGGACTCCAGTCAGGAAATCTGGTAAGTCTTCCAGTGAGCTCCGCTATTTGTCAGACTTCTTTCTTCAGACTTTAGTCTTCGACTTCAGTGAGAATGTTCTTCAGTGGAAAGATCTTGACTGGAGTGAAGTCCAGTGAACAAATCTGGTGGAATCCAGATTCCTGTACAAGTAAGTTGTTCACTGGTCTTCACATAATTTCTGGACAAATCTTCAGAGGGCTCCAGTAATCACGTCTGGAGCGAGTCCAGTAAATCTGGACCTAACAAATTCCCCCTATTTGTTTAGAAATTATGCAAGGATTTTCAAGCTTTTATCTATACAAGTTTGTGCTTGAAAAATCCATGAAAAATTTGACTAAGTCTAATTTGAATTACTGGAGAGCCACTTTATAGATCATTAGTGTTCCCAGTTTATACAATTTAATTTCTAGACTTAATCTGGATAAGTACTTGTGAAAAATAGAAATTACAACTTATATTTACAGACATCAACTGGAGGAAAGTTACAATTTTATCAACAAAAAAAATACAAGTACAATATCAGATTCAGGCCATTTTCTTTTCAGCATGCCCAGATGGCTCTTCTATGGCCTTCCTCTTTACACTTGGAGATGATGAAGTAGTAAGAGTAGTCCTTAAGCCCAGCTCCATCTCCATTAGTTCCTTCCTCATCCATTCCTTGCCAATCCTCTTCATAAAATACTTAACATCCTGGGAAACATCTTTACCTCTGAAGGAAAGGCCAATCTCTCTAAGTTCTGACCATCC
Organism: Erigeron canadensis; assembly: GCF_010389155.1. NCBI lineage: Eukaryota > Viridiplantae > Streptophyta > Magnoliopsida > Asterales > Asteraceae > Erigeron > Erigeron canadensis. The sequence goes on from NC_057766.1 coordinate 11,783,636, forward strand.
GAATGCCCTGATTGACGTGTCTTTTCTTTCATCAGTAAAGTTCTCTTCTCTGAAGAGTTTGACATGGAACTTTGAGAAGTTATCATGATTTTCTGCCAGATGGAAATCAACACCCAGTATAGATCGGACATCAGCTCTAAATTGTGACAAATGTTCATACTTTTCTTTTGTCTGAGCCCTTTTTACCATCTCATCCACTTCCCTTGACACCTTTCTCTGTTCACTAGCTTGTTGAAATTTTTCTTTATTGATTCTTTCTGTAGTGTTCAAGGGAATGAAGGTGCTAAGATCTGCATCTGTGGCAGCTTTGGATTTTCTGGCTGGTGCCTTGGGTAAACCCTTGATCTTCTTTCTATATTCATGCTCCAGAGCAGTAGCATTACTCCTTACTTATTGCTGGAGATTTTTCAACTCTTCTCTTCTCTGGGCAATGAGATCCAGTATGCTCACACCATAGATTTCAGAATCACAGACTTGTTCATTCTAAGCATACATGGATCGAATATAGACATCATCCAAGAGTCTCATGCCTGGCCATATCTAACTGGTGAGCAATCAAGTCATCCTTTAGATTCTTCTTGAAAATTTCAATTAAGATGCACTCTTGCTCCAGTCTCTTTGCCTTGGCCTCATCAGCAGAAACATATTCCTCTTCTGCTTCAACTGTTGGTTCACCAAACACCACTTGCTTTCTCTTGATCTTTTTCATTGTGGTTGGGATGTTTGGGAACTTTTCAAACACTGGATCACTGGCATCACTACTAGCAGCCTCTTCTTTAAATTGTCCATTGGCTTCAATACCAGTGACATCCTTTCCAATCACCTTCTTCCAGACTTCAATCTTCTTCTGAAGATCACCAACCTTTTCTGTTCCAGAACCTTCCCGCTTGGAAGCATCTCTAGATTGAAGATGATTCCACACCTGGTCCAGTTTATGTCTATCAGCAGAATCAAAGGTTCGACCAGACACTGGAGCAATATTGTTCACAGTTTTCCTCAATTGCATCACTTCCTTTTTATTAATTTCAAGATCCTGAGGAAAGTGGCGAGGCAACTGGGTATCAATCATCTTCATTACTTCAGGAAACAACCCATCACGAAGATTTCTAAGGAGAGTTTTAGACACCTCCTCAGTGATTTCTTTCAGCATATCCCCCTTGAACTTTCGAACAGCTTCATCACTGAGGGTGCTAACAACAGAGTTTTTCTCCAGGGTTGCCCTGCTCTCCAGAGAGCTTATTCTGGTGGTCAAATTCTGAACCTCACCAGTCAGACTTGCCAGAGGTTGAGCAACTTCAGCTTTAATGGCAGTCCGAACAGCTGTCACCATATCCTCCTTGATTCCCTGGACTGCAACTTGTATAGATTCAGAGTTTTTATTTGTTGCCACGACAAATTCATCCGGCTTCTCATTTCCAGCAAATATGTTCATTTCTGACTTAAGATTATTAGAAATTAGAGATTTGAAGTCAGAAAAAACCCGAGAAGAAGCCTGAAGTGATCTCTCCAGGTCCGCCACCTTATCAAAAAGGCCTTGGACCTTGGTTGAAGAAGAAGAGGAAAGATCACTGGAAGGATTGGTGATTACGGTGATGGACGATACTGGCAACACCCTTGTGAGATTTTCAGTTGGTTGGGTGACTACCAGTGGTTCAGAAGTTTGAGATGGTTGAATTTCTGGTGCAATTGGTGATTCAAAAGTTGCTGGAGTTGTTGTTTGTTCTGGAAGAGGTGTTGGTGTATTTTCTGGGGGTGGAGGAGGCATATCAGAAAGAATTCACTGGGAGACATAATGGATGGTGCGATCAACTTCTTCTTCTCCCAGAAAACTCATATTCACATCAAAGTCATTGTCTTCAGACAATGGAGAATCAACCATATCCCAATCTGGGTCGGTTCCACCTGCCTGGTCCTTTACTTATACATTCTCCACCCCTACATTCAAATCAATCTGAGCCCCTTGCTCCAGATTCTCTCCTTCAGTCTGTACATCTCGTTCCCCCTCAACCTCTTCAACTATCAAGGACCCATCAGCAGCCATGATGTCCCCACTTCCAGCAGTTGAGACTGGTATAACAAGAGGTGAGCCAGACCCTCTTTCTTCTTCACCACTTCCTTCTACAGGTACTGAGGAAGTGGTTGCTGGGGCAATCTCTTGAACAAGATCTCCAGAATCCAGATGAGAGGATTCTGGAAGAGATGATACCAAAACTCCGTCTCTCCTAAGACGACGAGTTCTGTTCCTTGGCCTGGTGGGATTAGGTGGAATTTCAACAATATTTTCAGGGAAATAGGTTGCACCCTTTCAGCAGTAACAACTTTAGAGTTTTCTTCATTGTTTTGAGGCACACCAGCAACCTCTTCATCTGGTGATGCTGCATTTTCCTCTTCCTGAATTCTGAATTGATATAGCATCACCGATGGAATGTTCACCTCAGTAGGAGATGAGGTCAATTGGTTGAGGCCCCTCAGATATTCACATAAAGAAAAATGAGTTGTATTTACAGAGTACTCATTTTTCAAGGCCCTTCTGAATATAATGGACAGAAATCGAATGAAGGGAATGAAGGCTTTCCTGCTCTTGACCTTCAATCTGTCCACTAGATCATTGAAGAAAATTTAGGCAAAGTCCACCTTATACCCATGCCATAAACAGTAGGCAATCTGGAGCTGTGTCTGGTTTATCTGGTCTAAACCTCTAGAACTGCCACCCAGGTACTCAACAAGATGAGTGAAGAAATATCTCCATGAATCTGTCAGCCTGCTCATATATACAGTGCCCTTCCTGAGCAGTTGACCATTCTCATCCACAATCTCAGTGTGCCCCATCAACCTGCACACTTTCCTGGTATTGATGCCAGGGGGAATTTCAATGGGCATCTCATTTTCATCAAAATAGTTCATCCTCAGGGCATCTCTGAGGGAATCAACAGTAATTGTGAAGCTTTTGGTGCCTTGTTTTAGTGTGTAGTGGATGGATTCATCACTTTCCACATATACTGCAGTATACCAAAACTCACAAAGATAATCGTGATACATTTTGCCCGGATTTAAGGTTAGAGCATCATATAGTGGACTACTCAAGAAAAAGGTATTTAACCTTCCAATGATAGAAGTTGCCGAATGATTTGTTGAGAGTTTGGCCATCCAATTGTTCATATTTATTCTGATGGCATCGGCAGAAAGAGAGATGTGATTTGCCTTTTTAACATTGTCAACAGGAGCATAATTAGCAGCTAGAAGATTTTTAGGAGAAGGTTTGGGAGCCATTTGAGATATATGAAGATGAAATTGAAGGAATTAAAGATTGATAAAAGAAATTTAAGAAGAGAGATGATGATTGGAGAGTAAATGAAGAAGGAAATAAATGAAAGAATTTGAAGATTTGGGAGTAAATACTTTTCGAGATAAAACTGAAAGTGAAGGTAAATATGGGTATTTATAGAGGAAAGTGAAAATGGAATTCAAAACGGTAATTTTGAAAAATTTCAAAACAGTTTTGATTGTTTTTGACATCTGCATTTAATGTTTCCCATCACACATAAATGTATGACGGTTGACAGCCCACAAAAATTACCAACTTACACTTTTGGTCTTCCCAAGGTAACAAAAACATCATTTAAGTTGAAAAAGTTATGCCACGTAAGTTAAACAGTAACTGTCCAGATAAAAATTGTAAGGTTGGCATGCACTAGCATCAAGTATTAAAAAATATAATGATTTGACACACAAAGACTCATTTTAATGCATCTGGAGGTTGACTGGACACTCCAGTTTCACTGGTGGATTAGGCCAGTAGAATATGCATTAATGATACACTGGAGGGACACTCCAGTAAGTACCCGGATTAGACCATTCTGGTAATCCTCAAACACGCACATCAACTAATATAAACAAATGAGAGTGTAACAACACGATTTTATCATTTGAATTCACATCAACAATGGCGTTTGGTTAGTGTGTGTGTTCTTGGTGTTTGTGTGTGTGTTGAGAGAGAATTGGGATCAAGAGTGTGTTATTCAGGTGTAATGGTATGAAAATTGTGTTATTGTTATGCCAAGTGTTATTGATTTCTAAGGGATTGAGGGCTATTTATAGTCTAAACAAACAACTATGCTAATTATCACAATTAGCCCCTCAACCTTAGAAATCATCAACTCATGACTTAACAACAAGTAAGTCCATAACTTAAATTACAATGTATCACTACTTTTGGATTTCTAACATTCTCCCCCTTAGTGATATATTGTAAGGTCTGAAGTACGTGTTGTTTTGTCTTGTAGGAATGAATTTGATGAGCCCGGTGATGAAGACAATTGGTGAGTTGAAACAATTCTTCAAAGCTTTCTCATTGTCTTTGGAGAACTTGATTCAGTCTTGGTCTTGGACTTCTTGAAGTTAAATCATTTGTTGATTCTCAATGTTCTTTTTGAACAGAGAATGATGAGTGTGTGTGTATTAAATCTTCGAGGATTGTTGAATCACAGATCAGAGTTGTTTTTTGAAATGCGGAAGGTATGAACTTGTCTTGAATTCTTTAATCTTCGAATCTTGAAGTCTTTACTTTGAAGTCTTGGAATAAATTTTAAGAAATATGTACTCTCCTCCTTGATATGTGCAATGTAGCTTTTGGTAAAGTGTTGTTGTATGACTTGAAGATCTTTAATTTGATGAAGACTCTTTTTGAAGAATTTCTTCTTTTTCTTGAATCGTCAGCCTTTTTGTCCTTTGAAGTTTTGATCTTTGTCACATCGTCTTGAACACTTTTGAGAGTAAACATTTCAATAAGGTTTTGGAAATTCTTTAATGAAAGTAATCATGCTCCTCCTCAATTCATGAGTAATCACAGTCTTTGATTGGAGCATTTTTGAACTTTTTGAAACATCTTGAGTGAGCATCCTTTCATTATTGAACTTGATCTTCTTATCCTTAAAATCATTCTAATTTCTTCCTCAATAAAAATTAATCATACTATTTTCTCCCCCTCATAATGAGAAAAACTAATGTCATTATGCAAACATGGATTGAAAAGAACGTTAAAAGAAATCAAAAGAATTTAGCTCAATTTTGTTTACACAAAGATATATGAACGAACAACTCATTAACCTAAACCATTAATCCAACCCAAATAACCCTATGGGTGACTAAAATATAAGGTTAAAGTTGTTGGTATAAGCATTTTATTATGGTGTTGGTGTTTTCTGTGTTGGGGTGATGAGAAAAGAAACCGGATAAGAATGATCCGTTTGCATTCAAAAATCGAAAGGATTAATGAAATGACCGAAAGAAATGTATATCATTTGTCGGATTTCCTATGTATCATTGAGAAATGCACAAAGCAAACCTCTAACATAGTTTGGTCTTTTGGCTTTCCAAGCTCAAGATTGCTTCAAAGAATGTAAACCATGGTCAGTGTCACCTAAGCGTTCGATAACCATGTTCTACTATCCTTAAAGACTTTTTAGGAAAAATTCAAGGTCACAATAGACTTCTTGTTAACTCAATAATTACAAAAATTCAATTATGAGACCTACGTTCAAAGCTGGAAATGATGTTAGCAATGGTAGGATTTCCATTTGATCATCGTGAAATATCAATTAAGATATCACTACAAATGTTCCGGCTATATCACAAAGATAAGCATGTATATCACAAAGATATGACGCAAATGTGTCCTAAAGAATGAATAATGATCAAATTAATGATCAATCACGAGAGCTCTAGACACAAAGTGATCAAATGAAGTCGGGGACTGGAGCAGAGTGTCACCCTTTTTCAATATTAACGTCTTCCAAATGAAGAGTCAATAGAAATGAGAAAATCTCCGTGAGAAGTAAAACAAGCATTTGTTAAGAAACACTTGAGTGGTTAGGTAAAGATGTGCATCGCTTCATTGGGTCCATGAAGGCTTCTTCAATACCGAGATATCAACAAATGACATCCGATAGAAATGTGTTTTACCCGGCGTTTTGAGAATTTTAGGGAAGGGTATCAATTCTTTTAACCCTTTTTTCACAACATTATCACCATAACCTCTCACTTTTCGACTGTACTCCCTCCATCCTAGTTGCACAAAATCATCATCTCTCAAAATACCCTCACTTTCTAATGAAAGAAGTGAATACTAGGGGGTTAGAACTCATCGGCGATGATGAAATTCATGGAGTAGAATTTTGAGACAAACCTAGTCACTCATGTGCAAACTAAACACTGAACTTCCTTTGAATCAAGTGTTTTGAAAAAAAAATCATCAAATGTGAAAAAAAATGTTTAAACAACACATTTGAAGTTTGAAAGAGATTTGAAATCACAAACTCCCCCTTAATCTATGGAAAGATAGATCAAAAAGATTTTTATAGAAAAAGGTGAAGAAAAAAAATGATTTGTGTGATATCAAAACAGGTTTTATGAAAAGTGAACTCAATCAATTGTTCAAGATGAGACAACTCAGGAGTACACAAAGGCGTTCAATCCTTTGTTTCTCATATCAACAATTGAGAGTTTTTGAAACAGGTGCAACAAAATTGCAATCAACATCTTGTATTACACATATACATTCATATAAGACCACTTGGAAGTACGCAAAGGCGTTCAAATCCACGTTATCTTATATCAATTTATATGTATAACAACATGAATTAATTCCAACTTTGAAGCATAAATAATTTTTCTTTTTAAAACCGGGTTGCATACAGAGTATATGCAAGCCATTTTGAAATAAATAACACAAATAAGCACGGGTTATACACTGAGTGTGCATAAGCCACGAAGTAATAAATACATCTTTTAAGCACGAGTTACATACATAGCATATGTAAGCTACTTTAAAATAAATAGTTTAATGAAGAACGGGTTGCATATAGAATATATGCAAACCACTATGAAATAAAAGAAAAGAAAATTAAGAAAATCTTTTTGTTATTTTTCAAAAATTTTATTTTTGTATTTAATTTTTGTTTTTCAATTTTTTATAATTTTTGAAAAATGAATCAATAATTCCTTCCATGGTAAAGTGAATCAAGGATCAAGATTTAGCATACCAAGTTTAGAGATTAAGAAATTAAACCTCTTTTCGTCCAGTGGTTTTGTGAACAAATCAGCGAGTTGGTAGTCAGTCTTCACGAAGTAGAGTTCGATGTCACCTTTCTCAACATGATCTTTGAGAAAATGATATCTCACATCAATGTGCTTTGAGCGTGAGTGGTTGACTGAGTTGACAGCAATTGCAATGGCACTTTGTGAATCACAATAGATAGGGACACGATCATATTTCAGACCATAATCGGTAAGTTGTGTTTTCATCCATAATACTTGAGCACAACAACTAGCAGCAGCCACATATTCAGCTTCTGCTGTTGATAGTGATACACACTTTTGCTTCTTGGATGACCAACTTACAATCTTATCCCCTAAGAATTGTAAAGTACCAGATGTGCTTTTGCGATCAAGCTTACAACCTGCATGATCTGCATCTGAATAGGCAGTTAAATTGAATCCAGTTCCCCTTGGATACCAGAGACCAAGATTGGGTGTACCCTTCAGATAACGAAAAATTCGTTTCACAGCTTGGTAATGTAAATCAGTCGGAGCGGCTTGATACCTAGCACACATACATGTTGCAAACATTATATCTGGGCGAGATGCTGTAAGATACAACAACGAACCAATCATGCTTCTATACCTCTTTTGGTCAAATGGTTTCCCATTTTTATCAGCATTAATGTTTGTACGAGCACCCATTGGGGTTGAAATTGAAGAACATGTATTCATATCAAACTTTTTCAACATATCCTTTATATACTTACCTTGTGATATAAAGATACCAGTTGGTAATTGTTTGATTTGTAATCCCAAAAAGTAATTCATTTCCCTAATCATGCTCATTTCAAAATGATTGACCATTAGAGATGAAAAGTTTCGGCAAAAGGTTTGACTGGTTGACCCAAAAATAATGTCATCAACATATATTTGGACAAGTAAAACATGCTTACCTTGCTTACGAATAAACAGGGTAGGGTCAATAGTACCTTTGGTAAAGCCTCCTTTGAGTAAGAAAGTAGATAAGGAATCATACCATGCTCGGGGTGCCTGCTTTAAACCATAGAGAGCTTTGTCTAACCTGTAGACATGGTTTGGCCTTTTAGGATCAACAAAACCTTCAGGTTGCTCCACGTAAACTTCTTCTTTGAGTTCTCCATTCAAGAATGCTGTCTTCACATCCATTTGAAACACAGTGAAGTTTCTGAATGCGGCATAAGCTAAGAATATACTAATGGCTTCCATTCTTGCAACAGGAGCGAAAGTTTCGTCGAAATCCACACCAGGTTGTTGGCAGTAACCCTTTGCAACCAATCTAGCTTTGTTCCTTACTACAACTCCATTTTCATCCTTCTTGTTCTTAAAAATCCACTTGGTGCGAATTGGTTCTTCTTTCCTTGGATTTGGAACCAATCTCCATACCTTTAGTCTCTCAAACTGAGCTAATTCATCTTGCATTGCTTTAACCCACTCTGGATCACTAAGAGCTTCAGAGACTGTTTTGGGTTCGATGTTACTCAGTGACAGTGCAACAAGACACTCATTAACTGTAGTACGGGTAGAAACACCAGCTTGTGGATCTCCGATGATCTGTTCTGTAGGATAATCTTTTGCGCATACGCGACCACTTGTTGTCATGAGGAAGAGGATCTTGTTGATGAATGTCAATATTATCATCATTAAATCCAGAGTTCTGTTGAGAAATGGAATCATAGCTGGGAAGAACTCTTTCCTCAAAATTTGGATGATCAAAATCCAGTGGTACATACACATTTGGAGTATTTGATGGATTTGTTGTTTGGATGATTTGAGAAGGTTGTTCTTGAACATTCTTTTGAGAATAAATATCACTTGAAGATGATTCTTCTTGCTCTGCAGAATTTAAAGATGATTCATGATTGTTGTCAGGAACTGGTTCATTTGTTTGAATAGGATCATTGTTCGGAATTGGTTCATCGATGACTTGAGGTTCCTTTTCTTGAATCGGTTTTGAGTTGTAGAATTCTTCGAAAAGAATATCTAGCTCTTCACTTGTTGGAGTTGGATATTTCTTGAACTTTGAAGCTAAGGTAGACGACGTCTTGAGGAAGCACTTGAAGTACTTGGATCACTAATTGTTGGTAGCAAACTTTCTTGTTCAAATATCATGCCAGACATCTCGTCAAACCAAACATTCATGGTTTCTTGAATCGTGTTTGTTCGACGATTAAAGATGCGATATGCAATCGATGTCTTTGAGTAACCAACAAAGTAACCTTCATCACCTTTCCTTTCAAACTTTCCAACATTTTCCTGATCATTCAAGGTATAACAGACACACCCAAAAATATGAAAGTAATTGATGTTGGGTTTGCGTTTGTTAATAACCTCATAAGGAGTCTTCTCATGATGCTGATTGATGATGGACCGATTTTGAGTGTGACAGGCAGTGTCAACAGCTTCAACCCACATGTTTGATGGTAACTTGGAATAAGCAAGCATTGTTCTTGCTGCTTCCACCAGCGTACAGTTTCTCCTTTCAACAACACCATTTTGTTGCGGGGTACGAACAGCAGAGAATTGGTGAGTAATGCCTTTTGATTTGCAAAATTCATCGAAGATGGCAATTTTGAACTCAGTACCGTTATCTGAACGGATATAACGGACTGGAAGTTGAAGATTCACTTCAGTAGAAGTGATGAAATCTATCAAAATTTGAGTTGTTTCATCTTTTGAAGCAAGAAACTTTACCCAAGTGTATCTTGAATAACCATCAACGATAACCAGAATATATCTCTTCCCGTTTCTGCTTTGTACTTTCATAGGCCCACAAAGATCCATGTGAAGCAAATGAAGAGGTGCCAAAGTGTGTGGAATTTTCTTTGGTTTATGAGAAGTTCTTTTGATCTTCCCAACTGCACAAGAAGGACAGACATGCTCATTCTCATATTTGTAGTCAGGCAAGCCTTCAACAAGTTGCTTGTTGACTAAAGCATTGATGGTTTGATAATTCAAGTGAGAAAGCCTTCTATGCCACAACCAAGAATTTTTTGAAGTAGCTTTTGAAACAAGACAGATATTATCAGTTGGTTAGTTATCATCAAGATTAACTGTGGAAAGATTGTCTTCACGGTCTCCACATAGAATATCAATTCCATCTAGAGTTTGGACTTTGCACAGAGATTGTCGAAAAAGAACTTGAAGGTTGTTGTCACAGAACTGTCCAACACTGAACAAGTTATGACTCAGGCCTTCAACATTATGAACTTTCTTAATGACAATTCCGTTTCTTTCAATATCTCCATAACCTAGAATTGGAACGAAATTGTTGTTTACGAAACGAACAGTTCCCATGAATCTTTCAACAAAATTCTTGAGTAATGATTTATTGCCAGTCATGTGTTTTGAACACCCGGAATCGAGTATCCATACACAGATGGTTATTTCCTGCAATCAAAAAATTTTAACCGACTTTAGGTACCCACTTAAAGACGGGTCCTTTGTGGTTAGTTAACACAGGCAGGGGGTATAACTTAGGATATGCGTACAAACATGCTTTCGAATCAACATACTTATTAACAAGCACATTATCAACAAGCACATTTGGATTAAGCAAACGAATATTAACACACGAATCAAAAGTAACATGTCTACCACCATTCAAACCATACAAATAAAAGCGAGAATTAACATTGTTTACAACATCACAAGGCATTGCCTTGGCATCATTAACATTTGTTTTCAAAGATGACTTAAAAGATAAATTGTTTGAAACATCAGAAACAAGCTTCTTCTTACTACCCGCTTTTCTCCTTTGCCTTTTCTTCTTTTTCTCAACTTTAGTGATCTTAGGTACTAATGACTTAGCTACCAATTTAGACTCACTAATCAAGCTCTTTCCACCTGTTGGATTAACACTAAGAAGATTAGAACGAGAGTTTTGAAGCACTTTTATCTTTTTAGACTCTTTTGAAAGTGCAGAAGCTTCTTGTTTCTTAGGTTTATCGTGAGAAACCAGCCATATCTATCCCTATATCTAGTTGCACCATTTCTAGCATCCCTAGTTAGCAAAACAGAGCTAGACCTAGACACTTTAGAAATTGAACTAGAATGAGAGCTAGACGAAGAAACATTTGAATTGATTTCCAGAAGTTTCACTTTGTTGTATTTGATTTTGGGAATGGTCTCAACTTGTTTGGTTTTAACATGCTTTCCGGGGTAGGACACTTTGTTTTTAACTTATTGATTCTTGGTTTGGTGACAGTCTTTGGTTCAGTCTTGATGAGTTTGGAAATAACCCGTTTCTTTGAATAATATGAAGTTGGAGCTTTGAAAAACGATTTTGGAGATTCCTCTTTTGATTCAACTTTGATTTTGGTAGATTCAATCTTTTTCTCAGTTTCAGAATCAAAAACATATTCTCCCTCCATGAATTTATCAAAATCATTTTTGGTGAATGGTGAAACCGAAGAGATTTTTGAAAAATCAGGAGTCTTGTTTTCCAACTTCGCACTATAGGTAATCTCAGGAATGTAATCAACTTGAACTGACACTTCTTTGGTTTCACAAGAAATTAAAGTAGAAGTATCAACACCTATACTAGCACTAAGCTTAGGGTGAACAACTAACTCTTTAGGAAACTCACAAGTGAAAAACTAAAGTAGTACCATATCAAAACTAAACTATGCGCAAGTTCGTCATAAGATAAATCAGATTGCACATAATCATCAGCTATTACAGTAGCAACATTTTGACATGAACACTCAAAAGAATTAGTCATGGTTTGGGTGGAGGAAACAGTAGATGAAACACAAGTAGTCTGAGTGGAATGGTTTACTAAAAGACTGAAATCAGTTTGGGTAGAAACATTCACACAAACTTTCTTGATATCAACAACAACTGATTCATTCTTTGAATTCGGACTTTGAGACTGTAGATTATTAATAAGTTTTTGTTGAGATTCCACCTTTTGTTGTAAACCTTCTATTTGTTTTTCCAAAAATGTGGATGGAACATACAATTTAGTTAGTTTAGGTGGGGAAACGACAGATTCTTGGTTTTGAAAATTAGACGCAATCTCTTCTAATTCAAAAATTGATGACTTTTTCGTTTCGTAAGAAGTATTGATGGCATCATAATTAACCAAAAATTTATTGTTTTGAATTTTCTCAACTTCATCAATCTCAAATTCATCATCCAATGGACGAATGAACTGTTGAACCATACCAAGTCTCAAAAACTTTTCATCATACAAGGGTTCGATCTTGTCTTTGGCTTTTTGCAATGGAGTGATATTCTTAAATCCCAACCCAAGAAGAAGTTCTGATTTATCAATCTTTGATTTATTGAAATAGGCAGTGAAATCCAAAAGAGGATTTTGTTCAACTTTGTATAACTTTTCTTGATAGAAAAGTATATTCTTTTATGTTCCTCAATTTGTCTTTCAAGGTTTTCAATCTCAATGCCTTTTAAAAAACAGTTATGATTTAAATCAGAAACTTTTCTTTCGAGTTCAATTGTTTTTGGTGTAGCTTCTTGAAGTTTCTTATTCAGAATATCAATATCCATTTGTCTTGCATTTGCACGAAGCCATTCATTGGTCTTTTGAACTTCAAGATCTTGATTGGCTTTTTCAAGATCAAGAATGGTCTTTTCTAAATTATGACACTTTTCCAATAACTTAGAATCAAGAGACGCATTCATTTCACATTCTTTAACCAACATTTGTTCTTTATAGTTTTGAAATTCTTGTTTCATAGCATCATACTCAAAAAGCAGTTTAGAATTTTCCTCAAGAAGTTTTGTGTACTCCCCTTTTGAAAATAAAATGTTATTTTTCAATTTCTTGTTTTTGTTGACTAAAGAAGTGTAATGATTCGTCAAGTTTGATAAGGCAATTCTACAAGACTCTTTATCCTTAATTGATGAAATAGTAGAGTCGAGATTTACCTCATCATCGGGATATTCCTCGTCACTGTTGTTAGCCTCCAATGCTTTGCCTTTGCTCAATGTTGCCATGAAACATACATTTGCAGACAGATCTTCATCTTCATCATCAGTCAATAAAAGCCACTTGTCATCTTCAGCAATCAAGGCTTGACCGGCTTCAACTTGCTTTGCCAAGCATCTTCTGCTTGTAGTATTCATAATTCTTCTTGCGAGGCAGCTTACAATCCACAGCAAAATGACCAGGAAGTCCATAGTTGTAACACTTTTTGTCAGATGTTTTTCCTTTTTCCATGATTTGTTTCCCAGTTTCTACTTTCTTATCTCCTTTGTTGGAATCAGTTGTTTCACCTTGTTCAAAACTCTTGTGATGATATTGTTCCTTCTTTGGAAATGCACTTGTTGATGAAGTTCGAAGATTGTTGTTAGTTGGCCTCGCTTTGAGATATTTTTTCCTGAAATGCTTAGTCACAGCGGCAAGAGCTTGGTAGAATTCATCAGGAACACCATCTCTTGTAGCCAAGTAGTCTTCTCCCTCCTCATCAGACGAAGAAAACAGTCATTGTCTTTTAAGAGCCTCAGACACCTTTCTTTCAACAACCAATGCCAAAGGATCATAGATACAACTTCTGGCACTTTGTTGAGTGAATATTTGCTTAGAACTTGTGGCTCATTCAACTTGAAAGATTCATAAAGAGTATGAATGGTGAATTTGGTCAGATCTTGATGTTGCTTGATTTGATTTCCATAATCTTCCCATTCGGGACCAAGTGCTTTGATAAATTTGATGTTCAGCTCAATCTCATGTTTCTTGACCTTGATCTTTCTCAGTTCATTGATCACATTGCAAAATCTGTAGTACACGGACTCAAGAGATTCATTTGGTGATTTTTGAAAATTGTCAAACTCAGTTAAGACATTTGTCAGTCGAATTGTTGAGGTTACATCAGAACCTTCCATTTGTCTAGCAACTTCATCCCGAATCTCCTTTGCTGTAGTAAAGAATCAACTGAGCCATAGATCTCATCAGGAAGTGCTTGGTATAAGCATGACCTAGCTCTGTTGTCAGCAGCAGTACGATCTCTTTGTTCGGCGTTCAAAAGATCAGGAGTCAAAATAGCACCGGTAGTAGGATGACGATTCATAGCAAGTCCATTCATGATTGAATCCTTAAGCATGTGACCATTAGTCTGACGTTCCACATAATCCATGAACCTTTTCTTCCAAAGTCCATAAATACCACGATAAAGAACTGGAGGTCTTGTATCAGTACCTAGAGACAACGCTTCACGAGTAGTCATTTGAAATTGATTTGAATTGAGAATTGAATTGATTTTTGAAGAAGAAATGAAACAATCTAATTTGGAATAAATGAAACGTCTAAATTGAAATCGTTTTATGAAAGTGAATTGAAACGATTTTGAAGAAGTGAGAATGAAACGATCTAAATGTGCAGGAATGAAACGATTTAAATTGAAACGATCTAAATTGAACTAGGATGAAACGATTTAAATTGAAACGATCTTGAGAAGAAGAAAAATTCTAAGTATTCTGAAATGATTTGGGCAGACTTTTGTATGAATTGGATTGAAATGAATTGAGCAAAACCAATCACGAAGATCAGTTACCCAAGAATATTATGATTCCCAAACACAACTCTTCACGAATCACTCAAACCAGAGAATGTTTAAGTAAAACTTGAAACGATCTAAAGAGATCGTTCTATTTTCACAAAACTAAAACGATCTAAAAGAGATCGTTTTGGTTTCTTATCAGGATTTCTCAACAACTTGATTAATTTCAAGAAATTGAATTGACCAAACCAATCCAAAGGATCAGTTAGCCACAATGAACTCTCCACACCACAACCACACTTGTCAAAACGATCAAATTTGAATCGTTTTACAAGCACAAACACTGAATGTAAGTACCAAGGAAAGAAAAACTGAAACGATCTAAATGAGATCGTTTTAGCTTCACAAAGTCGTCTTCAACCTCTGAACATGAACAACTCCATTGACGATTTTTAAAACTTCAATATCTTTTGATTTTCTGAGAATTGAACATGAAACCACTTGCAAACAGTTTGTTTTCACCTCAGCAACGATCCGATTAACACAATTCAGCTTATAACAACAGCATCAAATCCCAAATTTTAGCGCCAAAACTCAAATCTGAACTTTTGATCTAGATCGAATTAGAACACGAAACTTGAGAGGATTATCTATTTAGCTATGAGGAATCGAACGGTGAACAAACATTTGTGATTTTATGTGATTTGAGAGGTTATTTTGAATTTTCAGTGAGAAAAAAAAACGAACAGAACAGGATAATAAAACAGAATTAAAGGTGATTGTTTGATGAATTGTGATTGAATTCAGTTATGGATCGAGATCAAAATGATGTTTATCTCTGATACCACATGTAACAACACGATTTATCATTTGAATTCACATCAACATGGCGTTTGGTTAGTGTGTGTGTTCTTGGTGTTTGTGTGTGTGTTGAGAGAGAATTGGGATCAAGAAGTGTTATTCAGGTGTAATGGTATGAAAATTGTGTTATTGTTATGCCAAGTGTTATTGATTTCTAAGGGATTGAGGGCTATTTATAGTCTAAACAACCAACTATGCTAATTATCACAATTAGCCCCTCAACCTTAGAAATCATCAACTCATGACTTACAACAAGTAAGTCCATAACTTAAATTACAATGTATCACTACTTTTGGATTCTAACAAGAGGGACACATTTACAAAGCGACTGAAGTCACTTCAAACATGCACATCAACTTATCCAGTATTAATGAGAGGGACACATTTACAAGGTACTAGAAACATTTTCCAGAAAAATTGTCCAGTGAGAAATAAATTAATAAATTTCCCCTGAAACTTAGATATAAAAAAAATGTGGTCTGAGTCTTTCCTCCTGGAATGGTGATCCATAAATCTATCAATGTAAAGATAGTATCACAAGGTGTTCATAGCTTTACTGGTATAGATTTATAAATCTGGAATCAAAGAACCCTGCCAGTGTCACAAGGCATTCATAACAAGGTTCCATTTAAGGGTTCAACATTCCCACCACTAACAGATTTTGAAAGTTTTCTCATCCAAAGGTTTTGTAAATATGTCAGCAAGTGTTTGTCAGTGGGAATAAAGTGGATTTCAACATCATTTTCATTACATGATCGCGAATAAAATGATACTGACATCAATGTGTTTCGTCTTGGAGTGCATGACTGGATTGTTTGAGATAGC